>NW_019230036.1:0-3262 GCF_002742605.1 Olea europaea var. sylvestris
AATAAATTAAGGTTTTAAGTTTTAAATTTTATTTCTGCTTGATGTATGATTATGGAATGATATCGGTAACTCCTCAAATTTAAATCAATAAAATCTGGGGCGTTACAAGAAATGCAATTGTCAAACAACGTGTCAAAAATCAGTGTACAAATAGCAAAATTCAATTGGTTAGAACTTTGCTTCATGTACACAATGGTGTACACTTTGATTTATACTCTACCACGTGACATTACCCTATTGGATAGTTTAAATTTCAAACTATTTTCCCATCCAATTGACACTTGACAACAATGCAAGAGTCGAACAACGTGTCAAAAATCAGTGCACAAATAGCGAAGTCCAATCGGTACGGACCATGCTACATGTACACTATGGTGTGCACTTTGGTTTACACTTTGCCACGTGAAATTGCCCTGTTGGACAGTATAAATTTCAAACAGCTTTCCCATCTAATTAACAGTTGACAACAATTCAGTTGTCAAACAACGTGACCAAGATCAGTGTCAAAATTGCAAAGTTCAATCGTCTAGAAATGTAAGGGTTAAACAACGTGTCAAAAATCAGTGTACAAATAGCAAAATTCAGTTGGTCAGAACCATGCTTAATGAACACAATGGTGTATACTTTGGTTTACACTACCACGTGACATTACCCTGTGGGACAGTTTAAATTTGAAATTTTTTTTCCAACCGATTGACACTTGACAACATTGCAAGTGTCAAACATCGTGTCAAAAATTAGTTTACAAATAGCAAAGTTCAATCGGTAAGAACCTTGCTATATGTACACTATGGTGTACACTTTAGTTTACACTTTGCCACTTGACATTACCATATTGCATAGTTTAAGTTTCAAACAGTTTTTCCATCCAATTGACACTTGACAACAATGCAAGTGTCAAACAACGTGGCAAAAATTAGTGTACAAATAGTGAAGTCCAATCGGTACGGACCATGCTACATGCACACTATGGTGTACACTTTGGTTTACACTTTACCATGTGACATTGCCCTGTTGGACAATATAAATTTCAAACAATTTTCCCATCTAATTGGCGGTTGATAACAATTAAGTTGTTAAACAACGTGTCCAAGATCAGTGTCAAAAATACAAAGTTCAATCGGCTAGAAATGCAAGTGTTAAACAACGTGTCAAAAATCAGTGTACAAATAGCAAAATTCAATTGGTTAGAACCTTGCTTTTTGTATACAATGGTGTACACTTTGATTTACACTCTACCACGTGACATTACCCTATTGGACAGTTTAAACTTCAAACATTTTCCCATCCAATTGACACTTGACAACAATGCAAGTGTTAAACAACGTGACAAAAATCAGTGCACAAATAGTGAAGTCCAATCGATACGGACCATACTACATATACACTATGGTGTGCACTTTGATTTACACTTTGTCACGTGACATTGCCCTGTTGGATAGTATAAATTTCAAACAGCTTTCCCATCTAATTGACAGTTGACAACAATTCTGTTATCAAACAACGTGACCAAGATCAGTGTCAAAATTGCAAAGTTCAATCAGCTAGAAATGCAAGTGTTAAACAACGTGTCAAAAATCAGTGTACAAATAGCAAAAGTCAATTGGTTAGAACCTTGCTTCATGTACACAATGGTGTACACTTTGGTTTACACTCTATCACGTGACATTACCCTATGTGAAAGTTTAAATTTCAAAATTTTTTCCCATCCAATTGACACTTGACAACATTGCAAGTGTCAAACATCTTGTCAAAAATCAATGTTCAAATAGCAAAGTTCAATCGGTAAGAACCTTGTCATATGTACACTATAGTGTACACTTTAGTTTACACTTTGCCACGTGACATTACCCTATTGCACAGTTTAAGTTTTAAATAGTTTTCCCATTCAATTGACACTTAACAACAATGCAAGTGTCAAACAATGTGTCAAAAATCAGTGTACAAATAGCGAAGTCCAATCAGTACGGACCATGCTACATGCACACTATGGTGTACACTTTAGTTTACATTTTGCTACGTGACATTACCCTGTTGGATAGTATAAATTTCAAATAGTTTTCCCATCTAATTGACAGTTGACAACAATTCAGTTGTTAAACAACGTGTCCAAGATTAGTGTCAAAAATACAGAGTTCAATCGGCTGGAAATGCAAGTGTCAAACAACGTGTCAAAAATCAGTATACAAATAGCAAAATTCAATTGGTTAGAACCTTACTTCATGTACACAATGGTGTACACTTTGATTTATACTCTACCACGTGACATTACCCTGTTGGACAGTTTAAATTTCAAACATTTTCCCATCCAATTGACACTTGACAACAATACAAGTGTCAAACAACTTGTCAAAACCAGTGCACAAATAGCGATGTCCAATCGTACGGACCATGCAACATGTACACTATGGTGTGCACTTTGGTTTACACTTTGCCACGTGACATTGCCTTGTTGGACAGTATAAATTTCAAACAGCTTTCCTATCTAATTGACAGTTGACAACAATTCAGTTGTCAAACAACTTGACCAAGATCAGTGTCAAAATTGCAAAGTTCAATCGGCTAGAAATGCAAGTGTTAAACGACGTGTCAAAAGTCAGTGTACAAATAGCAAAATTCAATTGGTTAAAACCTTGCTCCATGTACACAATGGTGTATACTTTGGTTTACACTCTACCACGTCACATTACCCTGTGGGAAAGTTTAAATTTCAAATTTTTTCTCATCCAATTGACACTTAACAACATTGCAAGTGATCGTGTCAAAAATCAGTGTACAAATAGCAAAGTTCAATCGGTAAGAACCTTGAGAACCTTGCTATATGTACACTATGGTGTACACTTTAGTTTACACTTTGCCACGTGACATTACTCTATTGCATAGTTTAAGTTTCAAATAGTTTTCCCATCCCATTGACACTTGACAACAATTCAAGTTTCAAACAACGTGTCCAATATCAGTGTACAAATAGCAAGGTTCAATCGGTAAGAACCTTGTTACATGTACACTATGATGTACACTTTAGTTTACACTTTGCCACATGACATTACCCAGTTGGAATGTTTGAATTTCAAATAGTTTATCCATCTAGTTGACACTTGACAGCAATGTAAGTGTCAAACAACATGTTAAAAATTAGTGTACAAATAGAAAAGTTCAATCGGTAAGAACCTTGTTTTATGTGCACTATGGTGTACATTTTAGTTTACACTCTGCCACGGGACATTACCTTGTTGTACAGTTTAAATTTCAAACCATTTTC
>NW_019230037.1:0-3261 GCF_002742605.1 Olea europaea var. sylvestris
CTAAAATCCCGTGATCCCGAGTCTGTGCCCCGAGTACAATTACGCGGGCCGTTTCCAATCAACCTACCAAATTTTGGCCCATTACGACACCGTCGCGACAAATGACAAAATTGCCTCTGGTGGGATTTTTCTTTGTTAATTTTCTGTCCAGCACTTCTTCAACCTGACATAATTAATGTGGAAATTAATTATTCGGAGGCCCAAACGAAGGAATTTGCCTAAAATCTCGTGATCCCGGGTCTGTTCCCCGAGACCAATTTCACGGGTAGTTTCCAATCAACCTGCCAATTTTCGGCCCATTCCGACACCGTCGCGACAAATAACAAAATTGCCCCCGATGCGGTTTTTCTTTGTTAATTTTCTGTCCAACACATCTTCAACTTGGCATAATTAATACGAAAATTAATTATTCGTAGGCCTAAACGTACGAATTTGGCTAAAATCCCATGATCCGAGGTCTGTGCCCCGAGTCCAATTTCTCGGGCCATTTCCAATCAACCTGCCAAATTTCGGTCCATTCCGACACCGTCACGACAAATGACAAAATTACCCCTGGTGAGGTTTTGCTTTGTTAATTTTCTGTCCAGCACTTCTTCAACTTGACATAATTAATAAGGAAACTAATTATTCTATGGCCCAAAGGTAGGAATTTGGCTAAAGTCCCGGGATCCTGGGTCTGCACCCCGAGTCCAATTTCGTGGGCTGTTTCCAATCAACCTGCTAAATTTTGGCCCATTCCGACACCATCGCGACAAATGATAAAATTGTCTCTGGTCCGGTTGTTCTTTGTTAATTTTCGGTCCAACACTTCTTCAACCAGACATAATTAATACGAAAATTTATTATTTTGAGGCCCAAATGATGGAATTTGGCTAAAATCTTGTGATACTGAGTCTGTGCCCCGAGTCCAATTTTACGGGCCATTTTCGATCAACCTGCCAAATTTCGGCTCATTCCGACACTGTCACGATAAATGACAAAATTGCCCATGGTGCAGTTTTTCTTTGTTAATTTTCTGCTCAGCACTTCTTCAACCTGTCATAATTAATGCGAAAATTAATTATTCGAAGGCCCAAACGAAGGAATTTGGCTAAAATCCCGTGATCCCGGGTCTGTGTCCCGAGTCCAATTTCACGGGTAGTTTTCCAATCAACCTGCCAAATTTCGGTCCATTCCCACACCGTCGGGACAAATAACAAAATTGCTCCCGATGCAGTTTTTCTTTGTTAATTTTATGTCCAGTACTTCTTCAACCTGACATAATTATTACGGAAATTAATTATTCGGAGGGCCAATCGAAGGAATTTGGCTAAAATCTCGTGATCTCGGGTGTGTGCCTCGGCAGCAATTTCGCGGGCCGTTTCCAATTAACCTGCTAAATTTCGACCCATTCCGACACTGTCGCGACAAAAGACAAAATTACCCTTGGTCCAATTTTTCTTTGTTAATTTTCTTTCTAGCACTTCTTCACCCTGACATAATTAATACGGAAATTAATTATTCGGAGGCCCAAACGAAGGAATTTGGCTAAAATCCCAAGATCCGGGCTGTATGCCCCGAGTCCATTTTCACAGGCCGTTTCCAATCAACCTGCAAAATTTCGGCCCATTCCGACACCGTCGCGACAAATGACAAAAGTGCTCCTGGTGCAGTTTTGCTTTGTTAATTTTCTGTCCACTACTTCTTCAGCCTGACATAATTAATAAGGAAATTAATTATTCGTAGGCCCAAACGATGGAATTTGGCTAAAATCCCGTGATTTCGGGTCTGTGCCCCGAGTCCAATTTCGCGTGCCGCTTCAAATCAACATGCCAAATTTCGGCCCACTCTGACAACGTCACGACAAATGACAAAATTGCCCTTGGTGCAGTTTTTCTTTGTTTATTTTCTGTCCAGCACTTCTCCAACCTGACATAATTAATACGAAAATTAATTATT
Source organism: Olea europaea var. sylvestris (assembly GCF_002742605.1). NCBI lineage: Eukaryota > Viridiplantae > Streptophyta > Magnoliopsida > Lamiales > Oleaceae > Olea > Olea europaea. The sequence continues at coordinate 1,939 of NW_019230037.1, forward strand.
CGGAGGTTCAAACGAAGGAATTTGGCTAAAATCCCGTAATCCCGGGTTTGTGCCCCGAGTCTAATTTCGTTGGCCGTTTCCCATCAACCTGCCGAATTTCAGCCCATTACGACACCATCACGACAAATGACAAAATTGCCCCAGATGTGATTTTTCTTTGTTAATTTTCTGTCCAGCACTTCTTCAACCTGACATAATTAATACGGAAATTAATTATTCGGAGGCCCAAACGAAGGAATTTGGATAAAATCCCGTGATCTTGGGTCTGTGCCCCGAGTCCAATTTCGTGGACCATTTCCTATCAACCTGCTAAATTTCGGGCCATTCCGACACCGTTGCGGCAAATGACAAAATTACCCCTGGTCCGATTTTTCTTTGTTAATTTTCTATCCACCACTTCTTCAACATAACATAATTAATACGGAAATTAATTATTTGAAGGCCCAAATGAAGGAATTTGGCTAAAATCCCGTGATCCCGGGTCTGTGCCCGGAGTACAATTACGCAGGCCGCTTCAAATCAACCTGCCAAATTTTGGCCTATTCCGACAACGTCGTGACAAATGACAAAATTGCCCCTGGTGTGATTTTTCTTTTTTAATTTTCTGTCTAGTACTTCTTCAACCTGACATAATTAATACGAAAATTAATTATTCGGAGGGCCAATCGAAGGAATTTGGCTAAAATTCCGTGATCCCAAGTCTGTGCCCCGGCACCAATTTCTCGGGCTGTTTCCAATCAACCTGCCAAATTTCGACCAATTCCGACACTGTCTCGATAAATGATAAAATTGCCCCTTGTCCGATTTTTCTTTTTTAATTTTCTATTCAACACTTCTTCACCCTGACATAATTAAAATGAAAATTAATTATTCGGAGGCCAAAACGAAGGAATTCGGCAAAAATCCCATGATCCCGGGCCTGTGCCCCGAGTCCATTTTCGCAAGGCGTTTCTAATCATCCTACCAAATTTCAGCCCATTCCGACACCGTCGAGACAAATAACAAAATTGCTCCTGGTGCGGCCTTACTTTGTTAATTTTCTGTCCACCACTTCTTCGACCTGACATAATTAATAAGGAAATTATTTATTCGGAGGCCCAAACGATGGAATTTGGCTAAAATCCCGTGATCCCGGGTCTGTGCCCCTAGTCCAATTTTGTGGGCCGTTTCAAATCAACTTGGCAAATTTCGGCCCACTACGACAATGTCGCGAAAAATGACAAAATTGCCAAGGGTGCGATTTTTCTTTGTAAATTTTCTGTCCACCACTTCTTCAACCTGACATAATTAATATGAAAATTAATTATTTGGAGGCTCAAACGA
>NW_019230038.1:0-3260 GCF_002742605.1 Olea europaea var. sylvestris
TCGCAACGTTGTCGGAATGGGTTGAAATTTGGCAAGTTGATTGTAAAAACAAATCGCGCCAGGTACAATTTCATTATTTGTCGCGTCGGTGTCAAAATTGGCCGAAATTCGACAGGTTGATCGAAAACAAAAATCGTGCTTGGGGCAATTTCGTCATTTTTCACGATTTGTGTCAGAATAAGCTGAAATTTTGCAGGTTGATTGGAAACAAAAACTGCGACAGGGGCAATTTCTTCAATTGTCACGATGGTGTCGGTATTAGTTGAAATTTGGCAGGTTGATTCGAAACAAAAATCGTGCCAGGGGCAATTTTGTCAATTGTCGCGATGTTGTCGGTATTAGCCGAAATTTGGCAGGTTGATTCGAAACAAAAATCGTGCCAGGGGTAATTTTGTCATTTGTCGCGACCTTGTACGATTGGGCAAAAAGTTGGCAGGTTGATTGCAAACAAAAATCGCGTCGGGGGCAATTTTGTTATTTGTCGCGACGATGTTGGAATGGGCTAAAATTTGACAGGTTGATCGGAAATAAAAATTGCGCTAGGGGCAATTTCATCATTTGTCACGCCGGTGTCGGAATGGGCTGGAATTTGGCAGGTTGATTGGAAACAAAAATTGTACAAGGGACAATTTTGACATTTGTCGCGACGGTGCCAGATTGGGCTGAAATTTGGCAGGTTGATCGGAAACAAAAATCGCGCCCGGGTAATTTCGTCATTTGTCGCGACGATGTCAGAATGGACAGACGTTAAGCAGGCTGATTGGAAACAAAAAATCGCGCCAATTTCGTCATTCTTTCCGACAGCATCAGAATGGCCTGAAATTTAACAGGTTGATTCGAAACAAAAATTGTGCCGAGGGCAATTTCATCAGTTGTCGCGACGGTGTCAGAATTGGCCGAAATTTGGTGGGTTGATTGGAAACAAAAATCGCTCCAGGGGCAATTTTGTCATTTGTCGTGACGGTCTCGAAATGGGCTGAAATTTGGCAGATTGATTGGAAACCAAAATTGTGTCATGGGCAATTTTGTCATTTTATCGTGACGGTGTTGGAATGCGCTAAAATTTGACAGGTTGATTGGAAACAAAATCTGCGTCAGGGGCAATTTCGTCATTTTTTGCGACGGTGTCAGAATGGGCTGAAATTTGGTAGGTTGATTGTAAACAAAAATTGCGCTAGAGGCAATTTCGTCATTTGCCGCGACATTCTCGAAATGGGCTGAAATTTGGCAAATTGATTGGAAGCAAAAATCGAGCCAGGGGCAATTTCATCATTTGTCGCGACGGTGTCGGAATGGGGTGAAATTTGGCAGTTGATTGGAAACAAAAATTACGCCAAGGGCAATTTCATCATTTGTCGCGACGACAATGGAATGGACCGAAATTTGGCAAGTTGATTGGAAACAAAACTCGCGCCGGGGGCAATTTTGTCATCTCTCGTGACGGTGTCAAAATGGGGGAAAATTTGACAGGTTGATCAGAAACAAAAACAGCGCCAAGGGAAATTTCGTCATTTTTCACGATTATGTCAGAATGGGCTGAAATTTGATCATTTTTCGTGACGGTCTCGGAATGGGCTAAAATTTGCTAGATTGAATGGAAACAAAAATTACGCCGGGGGCAATTTTGTCATTTGTCACGACGGTGGCGGAGTAGGCTAAAATTTGGCACGTTGATTTGAAACAAAAATTGTACCAGGGCCAATTTTGTCATTTATCGCAACGATCTCGGAATGAGCAAAAATTTGGCGGATTGATTGGAAATAAAAATTGCGTCGGGGGTAATTTCGTCATTTGTCTTGACGGTGCCGAAATTGGCCGAAATTTGGCAGGTTGATTGGAAACAAAAATTGCACCAGGGGCAATTTTGTCATTTGTCACGACGGTGTCGGAATGGGCTGAAATTTAGCAGATTGATTGGAAACCAAAATTACATCGTGGGCAGTTTTGTCACTTTTCGCGATGGTGTCGGAATGCACTAAAATTTGACAGGTTGATTTGAAACAAAATCCACGCCAGGGGCAATTTCGTCATTTTTTGCGACGGTGTCGGAATGGGCTAAAATTTGGCTGGTTGATTGTAAACAAAAATCGTGCTAGGGGCAATTTCGTCATTTGCCGCGACGTTCTCGGAATGCGCTAAAATTTGGTTGATTGATTAGAAGCAAAAATCGCGCTAGGGGCAATTTAATCATTTGTCGCGACGGTGTTGGAATGGGCTGGAATTTGGCGGGTTGATTGAAAACAAAAATTGTGCAAGGGGCAATTTTGAAATTTGGCGCGACGGTGCCGGAATGGGCTGAAATTTGGCAGGTTGATTGGAAACAAAAATCGTGCCAAGGGCGATTTCATCATTTGTCGCGAAGACATCAGAATGGATCGAAATTTGGCGGGCTGATTGGAAACAAAAAATGGTGCCAATTTCGTCATTTATTATGACGGTGTCTGAATGGGCTGAAATTTAGTCAGTTGATTGAAAACAAAAATCGCGCCACGAGCAATTTCATCATTTGTCGCGACGGTGTCGGAATGGGCTCAAATTTGGCGGGTTGATTGGAAACAAAAATCGCGCCAAGGGAAATTTTGTCATTCGTCGTGACGGTGTTGGAATGGGCTAAAATTTGGCAGGTTGATTAGAAAAAAAATCGTGCCAGGGGCATATTCGTCATTTGTAGCGACGTTCGGAATGGGCTGAAATTTGGCATGTTGATTGGAAACAAAAATCGCGCCAGGGCCAATTTCGTCATTTGTCGCGACTGTGTTGGAATGGGCTGAAATTTGGCGGGTTGATTGGAAACAAAAATCACGCCAGGGGCAATTTCGTCATTTGTCGTAACGGTGTGGAAATGGGCTGAAATTTGGCAGGTTGATTGGAAACAAAAATCGTCCCAGGGGTAAATTTGTCATTTCTCGTGACGGTATCAGAATGGGTAGAAATTTGGCAGGTTTATTGGGAACAAAAATCGCATCGGGGGCAATTTTGTCATTTGTCGTGACAGTGTCGAAATGGGCTGAAATTTGGCATGTTAATTGGAAACAAAAACCGCGCCAGGGCCAATTTCATCATTTGTTGCGACGGTGTTGGAATGGGCTGAAATTTGGCTGGTTGATTGGAAACAAAAATCGCGCTAGGGGCAATTTTTTCATTTGTCGCAACGTTGTCGGAATGGGCTGAAATTTGGCAAGTTGATTGTAAAAACAAATCGCGCCAGGGGCAATTTCGTTATTTGTCGTGTCGGTGTCGGAATTGGCTGAAATTTGACA
>NW_019230039.1:0-3260 GCF_002742605.1 Olea europaea var. sylvestris
TTTATTTCTTTTTATCTTCTTCCATGTCACCAACTTAAAGTAGTCAAGTCAAGAGCCATATAACCCCAACTCTCTCAACCATAGCAGTAAAAAGTAATTTGAAGTGCACCAAATAAATCTTAATAAGAATCCATCAACTAACATAGTGAATTAATATAGATTGATCCGAAATTTGACTCAAATACAATATAGTAACTAGTACAAAATCAAACAAATAGGATTTACAAATATGCTAAGATATTATATTTCTTCTACCACCTCACCTAAAGAACTTCTGCATTACTTGTACAAAAGAAGAAAAAGAAAATGGACGAAGAGAGAGACAAAGATATACTAAGCCCGAGCTTCTCTTCCAGGGCCATTAGCAAAGAATGTCTCAATATCAGGCGACTGGAAGTAACCATTCTTTGGATGGTTCTGCTTAGTTCGCCGACGTTCCATTTTCTTCCTCGGTGCAGGCGGACACACCATCGGCGCCGGTATCTGATAATCTGGATTCTTTGGAGTGGTACACTCTTGCTCCATCTCCATTTCCACTAGTTTATCAATTTGAAGAAAACAATGTAGTACGTGTGGTGGTACTATGATGTACCTTTTCCACCTAGAATAATGCAAAAAGTACAATAGAATATGAAGAGGAATTATCAAAGAGTAAAGACTGGTTTATGTAGAATTTTGTGCAAGCTTCGAAATTGTGGAGTAGAGGAAGAGTTGGGGTGAGAATGTGAGCTGTTTTTCAGGAGCTAAATTTTAAGTATTTGCGACAGTTGAGTATGGGGTGGCACCGACTTGTTTGTAGGTACGTGGCCCATATTTGACCGCGTCTTTACTGATATTCAAATAAGGCGGCCGCCGACTCGGCGGCAATCTACTCGGAATGCTTCCATTTGAAATTATTATGAATCTCTTCTCTAATTAAACTCTCCATGTATTTCCCATGCAATTGTTTGACTTTTTCGTTTTCTTCTTCATTTTTTTTTTCCATTTGATTGCCTGTTTAAGAAATGATTATAAATTATTTAAACTAAAATTTATAAAAATAGAAGCGAATAAGTTAATAGTGCTTATTAAATTCCCACTAAATTGGTAAATAAAAAATATTTTATTATTTATAAACCATTTATAAATATTTCAAACATTACTTCATATCGAAATATTGACAAATGAGCTATTTTAAAAAAATGTTATTTAATTTATATTGTGACAGATTAGTTCGGTCAAAATTAATGGAATGGTCCTGAAAGAAACTTTTCCATTATCACTCTCATTCTATGAAGTTGCTGCAAAAGAATGAATTAGAGTTCAAGCTTCATTTTTAGAGTTTGTTTGGTATAGCTTAAAAGTCGATTAAAATCAATTTTTTTATCCTTATTTCACTATTCCAATCCTCATTTTTGAATTTTTCTCTCACAAGTGGAACTCACTTTATCTCTAACAGTCAAAAAATCAATTATCAAAATCTCTATCAAACAAGCACTTAACTATTTATAATTTAAATCTAACTTATAATCTAATAACCATTTTCAGTTCTTTAGCTTTCTTACATTTTTTGCCTTAAATCAACAGCGTTCTAACTAAGTGCTTGTTTGGTTAAGCTTCTAAGTGCTTATAAACAGTAGATCTCAAGAATTATATAATTAAAAAGTTGTGGATCCTAAGAAAAGTGTAGTTAAAAATGATACTTAATCTACTTATAAGCTTGAAAGAATCTTTGCCAAACATGATCTAAATAAATTTCTAGTACTTCTCTTTGTCAAGATGTGTAAGATTGTAAACGACATCACATCTCAAGCCCAAGGGAGAAAATTATGAACACTAATTTTAAGTTGTGGCTCCTACAAAATTTGAGGATAATAAGTCAGTAGCATATTGTGAGTCATGTGAAATGTCTAAATAAAAAATATGTTCGACCTGCTTAAAACAAATAAATTTAAGTTCTGCCAAACATGTGCATAACCCATCTAGAGCCTCGAACCAATGCTCTGAAACAGGCATGCCCATCAACCAAGACAAGATAAAGGAAATGGTCAAAAAATTGAATAGAGGTTGAATCCGAGTCAACCCAATTTAAAAGTAAAAAATATATATTTTATAAAAATTTATGTAGAACGTCAAACTTTTCTTTGAATTAAATTAGTAATTTAAGATCCATTATTGAACGGGTTAATTTCACAAATGGTCATTGGATTTATCAAAAAATTACAAAACGATCACTGAAGTTTAAAACTTTCACTAACGGTCATTGAACTTACGGACGGTTACACTAATGGTCACTTAAGTTTCAAAACTTTCACAAATGGTCACTCATGTGGACCTTTTAGCTATTTATTCATACCTAAGGCCAAAAACACACGAGGGACTATACTTTGAGGACCCTAGGTGCGATTATTGAACAATAAAACACCAAACCCTCAATCATTTAGGTAAACCCGTGAGATAAAAAGTGGTCCAAGCCTGTGGAGGGTTTCTTCAACTTTCTTGGGAGATTTCAGGCAAAATCGAAGAGTGGGGACCACAATATTCCGAAAATTATTCGAGATGTCGAATGTGGAGGAACAAGATAAAGGTTAGCACTTCTTTTTCAACCTTTTTTTTGTCTGTATTTGAATATTTGAACCTGTGATTATTTTTCAAAATAATCATATTTGATTATTTCCATAGTTTGTGACTATTTGATCTAGGGATTTCTTAGCAATACAAGTCATTTAACCCGTTTACATATGGAATATAATTCATAAAAATCATCTTGCCTTTAGACTATTTGTTAAAGATTCAAGGAAAGAAAAAACTATAGAATGTAAGAATAATTCATATTTGGAGGTAAAAAGTTAAGCCATTCTCAATACGTATGAAACAAGTATTCAACTGATTTGCTACTGTTGAATTGTATATAGTGAAGACAGGTAGAAATCATAATGCTTCTGAAACAAAAGTTAAGCCTTTTTTGTCTGTATTTGATTATTTCAGGTTTTATAGAGAAATTTTATTTGCGATAATTATAATTTTATTCAATTGTCAATCATGTAATTATTGTTCAATTTTTATTTAATCGGATGATGATACTTTAATCCCCCACTGTCTAGGTTATTTCAACAATGAGTCGGATAAAGAAGACATCACCTTCAATGATTCCAAAAAGAAGACATTGGGGGATTATTCGGATAAAGAAGACATCACCTTCTGTGGCCATTGGTATTTGGTGGTACCCTGAGAATGCGTCCAAAAAGCTGTACAATTTGTGACCCGAAGTGCTGTCAACG
>NW_019230040.1:0-3260 GCF_002742605.1 Olea europaea var. sylvestris
CTACAAAAGAGGCACAAATCAGATAATCAGAAGATGCATTCTTGAAGATGAAGTACCGGAGATTCTAGAACATTGTCACTCTTATGCATATGCTGGGCATTTTGGAGCTTCAAAGACTGCTGCAAAGATACTACATTCGGGTTTCTATTGGCCTACTTTATTCAGAGACATGTTCGAGTATGTGAAGAGATGCGATAAATGTCAACGAACCGAAAATGTCTCAAGAAGAAATGAGATGCCATTAAATTACATCTTGGAGGTTGAAATATTTGATGCATGGGGAATAGACTTCATGGGACCTTTTCCCCCATCGTACTCAAATCAATATATCTTGGTGGCCGTTGACTATGTCTCTAAGTGGGTGGAAGTTGTTGCATTGCCTACTAACGACACGAAAGTGGTGATAGAGTTCTTGAAGAAGTACATATTTACAAGATATGGTACACCGAGGGCAATAATAAGTGATGGGGGCAAACACTTCATAAATCGTCAATTAGAGCAGCTGTTGAACAAATATAGGGTGAAACATAAAGTAGCAATTCCATATCATCCGCAAACCAATGGGCAAGTTGAAGTTTCGAACAGGCAGTTAAAGAGAATACTGGAAGTTACAGTGAACTCATCCCGAAAAGATTGGTCTAAGAAGCTCGACTATGCACTGTAGGCTTACAAAACAGCGTTTAAGACACCAATAGGAATGTCTCTATACCACCTGGTTTTTGGGAAAGCGTGTCATCTACCATTGGAGTTAGAGCATCGAGCATATTGGGCTATGAAACAGTTGAATATGGATCTCAAGGCTGCTGGTGAAAAACGACTGCTGCAACTTAATGAATTGGATGAGATGAGAATGGAAGCTTACGAGAACTCAAAGTTGATCAAGGAGCGCACCAAGAGATGGCATGATTTAAACATTCAGAGGCTAGAGTTTGAAGTTGGCCAGAAAGTGTTATTGTACAATTCTAGACTCAAACTCTTCCCAGGAAAGCTAAGAACAAGGTGGTCGGATCCCTATACCATAACTAAGGTGATGCAATATGGGGCTATTGAAGTGAGTCACGAGACCAAAGGTACTTTCATCGTTAATAGGCAAAGAATGAAACATTATTGGGGCTGTAATTTTCCTAAGCAGAAGTCCACTGTGCAACTCAACAACCCAATGCGAAGAAGATACAGTAAAGTCGAGCTATCGACTATAAACTGGCGCTGGGTGGGAGGCAACCCACTGTATCCTTCAATTTATTTTATTGCATTTGTTTAGGAATTGTTTACATTTCGTATGCCATCAATCATTCATGCATGATAGTCTAGGCACTACACATTTCTAGTTGCATGAGTCAGGGTTAAAGAAAGTGTTTTTGGGTGTTTGAGTGTGAAGTAATGAATTTCGTGGTTCAACGTCGTTCGTTTTATTTTTTGAGATTTTTTTTAAAAAAAAATTTCGAATATGTAGAGTCGAGTCAATTTTGAAATTGAAAACCAATTTCGGGGAATTTGTGAAATTTCAAGGTGTGTTTGGGGTTAAAATTATAAGTTGCTTTAGTTTTTAAAAAAAAAAATAATTTTGGGCTTTGTCCATACGGCCGCATGGACCCTGACCGAACCAACATAGGGAGAATTCAATTACACCATGCGGCCGCATGGTGTATAAATGACCGGTTATTAACCCGTCACTTGCTAAACAACCCATTTTTTTCCTTCCCCCCCCTCCAAATCACTCCCACACGAACACATGCTTCTCCTTCCCCCCAAATCCACCTTCACACACAACATCAATCACCAACACTCTTGCACATCTTCACCCTAACCCCACATTATTCCCAACATTGGCATAAATTATCAAGAATTTTGGAGCAAAGCTTCTACTTTCCTTTCACAAAGATCTCAAGGTAAGAAATTTAATTTCTATGCAAAGTTTAAAGTTCTTCTTTGATTTCATGACATTTTCGAATTGGGTAAGTGTTGAATTGTGATTGAATTGTGATTTGTGGACTAGCCCTAAGTGTAAATCAAAAACAAAGTGAAGGAAATTCCCAATGCACACAACGTGTTCGATTAAATGTCAATGAGACATATGATTTCGAAATTTTGAACTTTTCATTTGTGTAATGATTTACATTGTTAATGAGAGGCGTACTAGACGAGAAATCTCATGGAATTTCACTAGAGAAATGTTAGCCTCACATATTTGTGCACATAAACACATAATTGCTAAGTCATGTCCACTCACGTCACTAACTTCCTCCATGTATTCTCCTTACCAAACGACCTCCGATTGTAGTGAAATTTGGATATATACTAGACCACAATGAGTACTTTCATATGTCCAGACATTGTTCGGGGAAATTTTAATATTTCTCGGTGATGTTCGGGGCTGAAGTTGGCCACTTAATCATGGGTCGAATTTTAAAAAAGTACATGTTAGAGCCATAGTTTTGAGTTTTTCTCATTAATGCAATATTGATGTAACATTAACTTCCATGCATTGAATATTGAACACATTTTGAAGAAAGTTTAGGGGATTTGTGCATGACAATGATATTTTTTATCGTTTTCTTATTTCAAGAACTTGATACACTTCGTTCCTTATTTGTGTAGGATGCCGCCGAAGAGAACATCAAAAGGTAAAGAAAAAGTTGGTTCCTTCTCCGACACAGCCCGCACCAGAGAGCTAATAGGAGGTGTGCGAAGATTCCGTGATGCAGAAACCTTAGCTCGATATGAGAACATAATACGCCATTGGGGCATGATACTAGAAAGACAGGTTCGGTTAGATGATTTCTGTGGTTTTGAGTTGACAAATCTGATACAAATCTGTGGGTGGGAGAAGATTATAGAAAAGCCACACCCAATTTATGAAAGTATAGTCCGCGAATTTTATACAAACTTCAATAGTGAAATTGAGACTCCGGATTCTGAACACTTACACCAAACGTGGGTGAGAGATAAGTGGATAACGTTCTCCCCAGCCGTCATTCATGACTTCTACAATCTTAATTTGGACAATGTGGTCCCGATTCCCACTCAATTCAATTGGAATGAAGTGGCGGAGGTTCTCTTGGGAAGGGAAAATGCTTGGCCCCTACCCACTACAGAGTGGCATCAAATTGAGCTTACTCCCTCTATAGCCATCCTTTGGGTCTTCATGTGCTATAATATCGAACCCACATCGCATCAGACAACTTTCACGGATCAAACTACTGGGTTCATATATCATTTAGTCCGGGGATGCAAAGTTGATTTGGCTACTCTTATCTTTG
>NW_019230041.1:0-3260 GCF_002742605.1 Olea europaea var. sylvestris
ACAAACCCAGAGTTATCATGAAATCGAAAACCACTTTTCATTGGCTCGATTCCGATCGAATTAGACTAGCAATTCGGAAAAAATGAACAAACCCGAAATTATCATCAAATCAAAAACCACTTTTCATTGCCTCGATTCTAATCGAATTAGACTAGCATTTCGCAACAAACAAACAAACCCGAAGTTATCATGATATCAAAAACTACTTTACATTGGCTCGATTCCAATTGAATTAGACTGGCATTTCGCCAAAAATGTACAAACTCGAAGTTATCATGAAATCGAAAAACACTTATCATTGGATCGATTCCAATCGAATTAGACTAGCAATTTTTCGAAAATGATCAAACCCGAAGTTATCGTGAAATCGATTACCACTTTTCATTGGCTCCATTCCAATTGAATTAGACTAGCAATTCGCCGAAAATGATCGAACCCGAAGTTATCATGAAATCGAAAACCACTTTTCATTTGCTCAATTCCAATCGAATTAGACTAGCAATTCGCAAAAAACGAACAAACCCGAAGTTATCGTGAAATCGAAAATGACTTTTCATTGCCTCAATTCAAGTCGAATTAGACCGGCATTGTGCCAAAAATGAACAAACCTATAGTTATCATCAAATCGAAAACCACTTTTCATTGGCTCCATTCCAATCGAATTAGACTGACAACTCGAAAAAAATGAACAAACCCGAAGTTATCGTGAAATCGAAAACCACTTTTAATTGGCTCGATTCCAATCGAATTAGATTAGCAATTCACATATCATGAAATCGAAAAACACTTTTCAATGGCTCCATTCCAATCGAACTGGACTAGCAATTCGCCAAAAAAGAACAAACCCGAAGTTATCATGAAATCGAAAACCAGTTTTCATTGGCTCGATTCCTATAGAATTAGACTAGCAATTAGCTGAAAACTATCAAAATCGAAGTTATCATGAAATCGCAAACCACTTTTCATTGGCTGGATTCAAGTCGAATTAAACGGGTATTTTGCCAAAAATGAACAAACATGTAGTTATCATGAAATCGAAAACCACTTTTCATTGGCTCCATTCCAATAGAATTAGACTAACAACTCGAAAAAAATGAGCAAACCCGAAGTTATCGTGAAATCGAAAACCACTTTTCATTGGTTCGATTCCAATCGAATTAGAATAGCAATTCACAAAAAATCAACAAACCCGAAGTTATCGTGAAATCGAAAACCACTTTTCATTGCCTCGATTCTAATCGAATTAGACTAGCATTTCGTAAAACACAAACAAACCCGAAGTTATCTTGAAATCAAAAACTACTTTCCATTGGCTCGATTCCAATTGAATTAGACTGGCATTTCGCCAAAAATGAACAAACCTGAAGTTATCATGAAATCGAAAAACACTTATCATTGGATCGATTCCAATCGAATTAGACTAGCAATTTTTCGAAAATGATCAAACCCAGAGTTACCATGAAATCGATAACCACTATTCATTCGCTCGATTCCAATCGAATTGGGCTAGCAATTAGCCGAAAATGATCGAACCCGAAGTTAAAATGAAATCAAAAACCACTTTTCATTGGCTCCATTACAATCGAATTAGACTAACAACTCGCAAAAAATGAACAAACCCGAAGTTATCATGAAATCCAAAACCACTTTTCATTGGCTCGATTCCAATCAAATTAGACTGGCAATTAGCTGAAAATGATCAAACCCAAAGTTATCATGAAATCGAAAACCACTTTTCATTGGCTCGATTCCAATCGAATTAGTCGGGCATTTCTCCAAAAATGAACAAACCCGTAGTTATCATGAAATCAAAAACAACTTTTCATTGGCTGCATTCCAATCGAATTAGACTATCAACTCGAAAAAGAAGAACAAGCCCGAAGTTATCGTGAAATCGAAAACCAATTTTCATTGCCTCGATTCTAATCGAATTAGACTTGCAATTTGCCGAAAACAAACAAACCCGAAGTTATCATGAAATCGAAAACCCCTTTTTATTAGCTCGATTCCAATAGAATTAAACTAGAAATTCGTAAAAAATGAACAAACCCGAAGTTATCGTGTAATCAAAAACGACTTTTCATTGGCTCGATTCCAATCGAATTAGACTAGCAATTCGCAAAAAATGAACAAACCCGAAGTTATCGTGAAATCGAAAACCAATTTTCATTGCCTCGATTCTAATCGAATTAGACTTGCAATTTGCCGACAACAAACAAACCCGAAGTTATCATGAAATCGAAAACCACTTTTCATTGGCTCGATTCTCATAGAATTAAACTAGCAATTCGCAAAAAATGAACAAACCCGAAGTTATCATGAAATCGAAAACCACTTTTCATTGGCTCGATTCCAATCGAATTAGACTAGCAATTTGCCGAAAATGATCGAAACCGAAGTTATCATGAAATCATAAACAACTTCTCATTGGCCCAATTCTAGTCGGATTACACTAGTAATTCGTCGAAAACAAACAGACCCGTAGTTATCATGAAATCGAAAATCACTTTTCATTGGCTCCATTCCAATCGAATTAGACTAACAACTCGCAAAAAATGAACAAACCTGGAGTTATCATGAAATCAAAAACCACTTTTCATTGGCTCGATTCCAATCGAATTAGACTTGCAATTAGCTGAAAACGATCAAACCCGAAGTTATCATGAAATCGAAAACCACTTTTCATTGGCTCCATTCCAATTTAATTAGACTGACAACTCCAAAAAAATGAACAAACCCGAAGTTATCGTGAAATCGAAAACCACCTTTCATTGGCTCGATTCCAATCAAATTAGACTAGCAATTCAAAAAAAATTAACAAACCCGAAGTTATCGTGAAATCGAAAACCACTTTTCATTGCCTCGATTCTAATCGAATTAGACTAGCATTTCGCAAAAAGGAAACAAACGCGAAGTTATCATGTAATCAAAAACTACTTTCCATTGGCTCGATTCCAATTGAATTAGACTGGCATTTCGCCAAAAATGAATAAACCTGAAGTTATCTTGAAATCGAAAAACACTTATCATTGGATCAATTCCAATCGAATTAGACTAGCAATTTTTCGAAAATGATCAAACCCAGAGTTATCATAAAATCGATAACCACTTTTCATTGGCTCGATTCCAATCGAATTAGACTAGCAATTAGCTGAAAATGATCGAACCCGAAGTTATAATGAAATCAAAAACCACTTTTCATTGGCTCCATTACAATCGAATTAGACTAACAACTCGCAAAAAATGAACAAACCCGAAGT
>NW_019230042.1:0-1229 GCF_002742605.1 Olea europaea var. sylvestris
AACCCAAAACGGTCGCTACATTTTCGAAAAGTACTTGTGGTCCCAAAAACGGACATTGTCTGTAAAAGTTATGCTCAATTCTTTGAATGCCGTAAGTCGAAATATGCAGGTGCACGTTCCTCAAAAAATGGTTAAAATCCCTCATACGTCACGACGAAGTGGTGAGTTCAATCCAGAAGGGTCGCTACATTTCCGAAAAGTACTTATGGTCCCAAAACGGACACCGTCTGCAAAAGTTACGTTCATTTCTTCGAAGGTCGACCATCCAAGAGTTCCAAAAAGGCGAGTTGTCGTTATTTAAAAAATGGTCGAAAACCTTAATACGTAATTACGAAATCGTGAGCTAAACCCGAAACGGTCTCTAAATTTCCGAAAAGTACTTATGGTCCCAAAAACGGACACTGTCTGCAAAAAGCAATGCTCAATTCTTCGAACTCCGTCAGTCCAAATATGCAGGTGCACGTTCCTCAAAAAATGGTTAAAATCCTTCATACGTCACGACGAAGTGGTGAGTTCAATCCACAAGGGTCGCTACATTTCCGAAAAGTACTTATGGGCCCAAAACAGACACCGTCTGCAAAAGTTACGATCATTTCTTCGAAGGTCGACAATCCGAGAGTTCCAAATATGCGAGTTGTCGTTCTTTAAAAAATGGTCGAAAACCTTAATACGTCATTACGAAATCGTGAGCTAAACCCGAAACGGTCTCTAAATTTCCGAAAAGTACTTATGGGCCCAAAACAGACACCGTCTGCAAAAGTTACGATCATTTCTTCGAAGGTCGACAATCCGAGAGTTCCAAATATGCGAGTTGTCGTTCTTTAAAAAATGGTCGAAAACCTTAATACGTCATTACGAAATCGTGAGCTAAACCCGAAACGGTCTCTAAATTTCCGAAAAGTACTTATGGGCCCAAAACAGACACCGTCTGCAAAAGTTACGTTCATTTCTTCGAAGGTCGACAATCCAAGAGTTCCAAATAGGTGAGTTGTCGTTATTTAAAAAATGGTCGAAAACCTTAACACGTCATTACGAAATCGTGAGCTAAACCCAAAACGGTCTCTACATTTCCGAAAAGTACTTATGGTCCCAAAAATAGACACTGTCTGCAAAAGCTATGCTCAAATCTTCGAACGCCGTTAGTCCAAATATCCAGGTGCACGTTCCTCAAAAAATGGTTAAAATCCCTCATACGTCACGACGAAGTGGTGAGTTCAATCCAGAAGGGT
>NW_019230042.1:2211-2810 GCF_002742605.1 Olea europaea var. sylvestris
GAAGTTGTGAGTTAAATCCAGAAGGGTGGCTACATTTCCGAAAAGTACTTATGGTCCCAAAACGGACAACGTCTGCAAAAATTACGGTCATTTCTTCGAAGGTCGACAATCCAAGAGTTCCAAATATGCGAGTTGTCGTTCTTTAAAAAATGGTCGAAAACCTTAATACGTCATTACGAAATCGTGAGCTAAACCCAAAACGGTCGCTACATTTTCGAAAAGTACTTATGGTCCCAAAAACGGACAATGTTTGCAAAAAGCTATGCTCAATTCTTCGAACGCCTTCAGTCCAAATATGCAGGTGCTCATTCCTCAAAAAATGGTTAAAATCCCTCATACGTCACGATGAAGTTGTGAGTTCAATCCAGAAGGGTCGCTACATTTCCGAAAAGTACTTATGGTCCCAAAACGGACACCGCCTGCAAAAGTTACGGTCATTTCTTCGAAGGTCGACAATCCAAGAGTTCCAAATATGCGAGTTGTCGTTCTTTAAAAAATGGTAGAAAACCTTAATACGTCATTACGAAATCGTGAGCTAAACCCAAAACGGTCGCTACATTTCCGAAAAGTACTTATGGTCCCAAAACGGACACCGTCTG
>NW_019230042.1:3094-3260 GCF_002742605.1 Olea europaea var. sylvestris
AAAATGGTCGAAAACCTTAATACGTCATTACGAAATCGTGAGCTAAACCAAAAACGGTCTCTACATTTCCGAAAAGTACTTAAGGTCCCAAAAACGGACACTGTCTGCAAAAGCTATGCTCAATTCTTCGAAAGTCGTCAGTCCAAATATCCAGGTGCACGTTCCT
>NW_019230043.1:0-3258 GCF_002742605.1 Olea europaea var. sylvestris
GTACTTATGGGCCCAAAACGGACACCCTATGCAAAAGCTACACTCAGTTCTACGATCGCTGACAATCTAAGCATTCCAAATAAGCAAGTGCTTGCTGCTCCAAAAATGGTCGAAATCCCTCATACATCACGAGGAAAAGGGTGGGTTCAATCCAAAAGGATCGCTACATTTCCGAAAAGTACTTATGGACCCAAAACGGACACCGTATGCAAAAGTTACACTCAGTTCTTCGATCATCGACAATCCAAGCATTCCAAATAAGCAAGCGCTTGTTCATCCTCAAATGACCAAAATCCCTCATATGATGTGAGGAAAAGGGTGGGTTCAATCCAAAAGGATCGCCACATTTCGAAAAAGTACTTATGGGCCCAAAATGGACACCGAATGTAAAAGTTACACTCAGTTCTTCGATCGTCGACAATCTAACCGTTCCAAATAAGCAAGTGCTTGTTCTTCCCAAAATGGCAAAAATCCATCATACATCATGGAGAAGCTGTGAGTTCAAATCAAAAGGGTCGCAACATTTTCGAAAATTACTTATGGGCCCAAAACGGGCACCGTATGGAAAAGTTGCACTCAGTTCTTCGATCGCCGACAATCCAAGCATTCCGAATAAGCAAGAACTTATTCTTCCACAAATGACCAAAATCCCTGATACGACATGAAGAAAAGGATGGGTTCAACCCAAAAGGATCGCTACATTTTCGAAAAGTACTTTTTGGCTTAAAATGGACACCGTATGCAAAAGATACACTCAGTTCTTCGATCGCCAACAATCTAAGCATTCCAAATAATCAAGTGCTTGTTCTTCCACAAATGATCAAAATCTCTCATACGATGTGAGGAAAAGGTTCGATTAAACCCAAAAGGATCGCTACATTTTCGAAAAGTACTTATGGGCCCAAAATGGACACCGTATGCAAAAGTCACACTCAGTTCTTCGATCGCCGACAATCCAAGCATTCCAAATAAGAAAGTGCTTGTTGCTCCACAAATTGCCGAAATCCCTCATACGTTGCGATGAAAAGGGTGGGTTCAATCCAAAAGGATCGCTACATTTTCAAAAGGTACTTATGGGCCCAAAAAAGACACCGTATGCAAAAGTCAACTCAGTTCTTCGATCGTCGACAATCCAACCATTCCAAATAAGCAAGTGCTTGTTCTTTCACAAACGGCAAAATTTGTTGTACGTCACGACGAAACTATGAGTTCAATTCAAAATGGTCGCTACATTTCCAAAAACTACTTATGGGCCCAAAACGGACACCGTATGCAAAAGTGACACTCAGTTCTTCGATTGCCGACAATCCAACCGTTCCAAATAAGCAAGTATTTGTTCATCCACAAATGGCCAAAATTCATCATACGTCATGATGAAACTATAAGTTCAATTCAAAAGGTTCACTACATTTTCAAAAAGTACGTATGGGCCTAAAATGGACACCGCATGCAAAAGTTACACTCAGTTCTTCGATCGCCGACAATCCAAGCATTCCAAATAAGCAACTGCTTGTTCTTCCACAAATGGTCGAGATCACTCATAAGATGCGAGGAAAAGGATGGGTTCAATCCAAAAGGATCACTAAATTTCCGAAAAGTGCTTATGGGCACAAAACGGACACCGTATGCAAAAGTCACACTCAGTTCTTCGATTGCCGACAATCCAAGCATTCCAAATAAGCAAGTGCTTGTTGCTCCACAAATGGTTGAAATCCCTCATACGTCATGAGGAAAAGGGTGGGTTCAATCCAAAAGGATCGCTACATTTTCGAAAAGTACTAATGGGCCCAAAACGGACACCGTATGCAAAAGTGACACTCAGTTCTTCGATCACTGACAATCTAAGCATTCCAAATAAGCAAGTGCTTGTTCTTCTACAAATGATCGAAATCCCTTGCACGATGCGAGGAAAAGGGTGGGTTCAATCCAAAAGGATTGTTACATTTTCGAAAAGTACTTATGGGCCCAAAACGGACACCGTATGCAAAAGTCACACTCAGTTCTTCGATCGCCGACAATCCAAGCATTCCAAATAAGCAAGTGCTTGTTTCTCCACAAATGGCTGAAATCCCCCATACGTTGTGAGGAAAAGGGTGGGTTCAATCCAAAAGGATCGTTACATTTCCGAAAAGTACTTATGGGAAGAAAACGGACACCGTATGCAAAAGTCACATTCAGTTCTTCGATCGCCAACAATCCAATCGTTCCAAAGAAGCAAGTGCTTATTCTTCCACAAATGGCAAAAATCCATCGTACGTCACGGTAAAACTATGAGTTCAATACAAAAGGGTCGCTACATTTTCGAAAAGTACTTATGGGCCCAAAACGGACACTGTATGCAAAAGATACACTCAGTTCTACGATCGACGACAATCCAAGCATTCCAAATAAGCAAGTGCTTGCTGCTCCAAAAATGGTCAAAATCCCTCATACGTCACAAGGAAAAGGGTGGGTTCGATCCAAAAGGATCGCTACATTTCCGAAAGGTACTTATGCGCCCAAAACATACACCGTATGCAAAAGATACACTCAGTTCTTCGATCGCCGACAGTCTAAGCATTCCAAATAATCAAGTGCTTGTTCTTCCACAAACGATCAAAATCTCTCATACAAAGCGAGGAAAAGGTTGGGTTCAACCCAAAAGGATCATTTCTGAAAAGTACTTATGGGCCCAAAACGGACACCATATGCAAAAGTCACCCTCAGTTCTTCGATCGCCGACAATCTAACCGTCCCAAATAAGCAAGTGCTTGTTCTTCAACAAATGGCCAAAATCCATTGTTCGTCATGGCAAAACTGTGAGTTCAATTCCAAAGGGTCGCTACATTTCCAAAAAGTACTTATGGGACCAAAACGGACACCGTATGCAAAAGCTACACCCAGTTCTACGATCGTCGACAATCCAAGCATTCCAAATAAGCAAGTGCTTGCTGCTCCCAAAATGGTCGAAATCCCTCATACATTACAAGGAAAAGGATAGGTTCAATCCAAAAGGATCGCTACATTTTCGAAAAGTACTTATGGGCCCAAAATGGACACCATATGCAAAAGTCACACTTAGTTCTTGGATCGTCGACAATCTAACCGTTCCAAATAAGCAACCACATGTTCTTCCAAAAATGGCCAAAATACATTGTACGTCACGGTGAAGCTGTGAGTTCAATTTAAAAGGGTGCCTACATTTCTGAAAAGTACTTATGGGCCCAAAACGGACACCGTATGCAAAAGTTACACTCAGTTCTTCGATCGTTGACAATC
>NW_019230044.1:0-3258 GCF_002742605.1 Olea europaea var. sylvestris
ACATTAGTCCCACGTAGGAAAAATATAAAAGCAAGAACCACTTTAAATATGATTGCATATTGGAATAATGTAATCATATGTAGCATAGAGGCTCTCTCCATGTGCGCATTCAAGGGAGTGCAAATCACGGATGGAAATTGCCTTCGGACCTTGAACTTGTGTGCGAGCGCGACTTGCATACACAAATGTCGGACTGAATGGAACAACAATTGACCTATTTGGAGTGTTCACGTTTTGCAATTTTTTACTTTTGCCAACTGATATTTGAATTTTCGAAAACTGCCAAAACTCCAGCTGAAACTGAAGTGGCTCCAATGTTTATTACCAAAGTTAATGGCAGATGACAGATTTATTTTATATATTAAATCTCATAATTTTTTGGACAATTCCAGCATACTCGAAAATACAGGAGAAAAAAAGAAACTATGTCTGCACACACCAGTATAGTCTGCATACTGCATAATTTTTTTGTCTGAATATGTAATCTCAATTTCTATCCAAAGTCGTGGTAGTGATATTGTTTAGACACTAAATCAGTTCGCCGGAGTAGTGTCTGCGATACTCAAATTCTATGAGTTTTACCGTTACATCCTGGAAACAGACGCTCAGATGAGACCTCAAATACTTACGGCAAGGGGGCGAATCTGTTTTGAGGAAACTGTGTTCGCACATGCCTTGGGTTGAAGATTTATTTATTTTCTACAATTCACATATTTATTTATTTAGCGATTTACATATTTGCAGTTTAATCTTATGTTTCGTAGATTTTTCAGTTTATTTTGTTATATGTGCTTCATATAATTTTACATTTTATTATTTGTATGTCGAAAAAAATCTGAAGAAAATTAATTTATTTAATAACATTCAGTTTGATAGTTGTCCAACCGGTATTTATTTATATATATGCAAATACGGTATTTCTACATTTTGGTGCACGCAAGTGCATATCCGGTAAGTTAGTTGCATATACGGTATATAGCAATTATGTGTAAATTACTCACTGTATAAGAAATGGAATTAAAACAATTTGTGAAAATTTTGTGCAAATATGATAGGCAGCATATATGGTAAGCTGCAAATACGATAAAGTACAAATACGATAAGTTGCCTGCAAATATGGTAAGCTACCTACAAATACGGTAAGCGGCATATACGGTATGCTTAAAATTGGTATCTAAACTACACATACGGTATGTAATAATTCAGTTTCATTACCACCTCTATATTTCCAACAAACTTAAAATAGATTCTTTAAAAAAAAATTGGTTTCTTATACTGTTAATTTTTGCAGACTAATTTTTTTGTTTGATTTTCAAAAATGGCAACCGAATCGACCAACATGGATGTGACATAAACTCTGCCTACTGAAAATCATGCTATGGCTCAGCTGGAGCTCAAGGGCCAAGCTCTATTGTGGCTAGATTGTCAAGTCATGTCGTGCTATGGTTTCAACAACTGGCCATACCATTAATGTTCTGGTTAATCATGGAGAAATTCAATAACTTGAATTTCAAAAAGTGGCAGCAGAAAATACTATTTTATCTTACCACTTTGAATCTTGCGAGATTTTTGACTAAAATTGCTCCAAAACTCAATGAGGGTGAGAGAGATGTTCAAGCAATCAGTGCACTTGATGCTTAGAACCACTCGAATTTTCTGTGTCGAAACTATATTATGAGCAGTTTAGCAGATACGCTGTACAATGTGTATAGCAATATGAAAACTGCTAAGGAGTTGTGGGAGTCGTTGGACCGAAAATATAAAACTGAGGATGTCGGAGCCAAAAAGTTCATTGTCGGTAGATTCTTAGATTATGAAATGGTGGACTCCAAAACAGTTATCGGTCAGGTGCAAGAACTCCAAGTGACTCTTCACGAAATTCATGCCAAAGGGATGATCTTGAGTGAAGCTTTTCAAGTGGCTGCAATTATTGAAAAATTGCTCCCCGCATGAAAAGATTTCAAGAATTATTTGAAACACAAATGAAAGGAAATGACCGTCAAAGCACTACTTGTTAGACTTCGAATTGAAGAAGACAACAAGAGTTCTGAAAAGAAATGATTCAATCTTGGTATGGCTAAAGCCAATGTTGTGGAGTTTGGTCAACATAGTAAGAACTACAAAAATAAGTCTGGGTCATCCGGTGGTAAAAGGACCAAGCAAGGACCGAAATGTGGAATTTCTAAGAAGGAATTTCAAGGAAAATACTTCAATTGTGACAAAGTGGGCCACAAGTCTTCGGAGTGCAGATTGCCAAAGAAAAAGAAAGAATCAAGTATGGTTGATTACATGGCACAAGATGTGTCGGAGCTGAATCTCTCAGCTGTCATTGTTGAAGTGTACATGGTGGGTTCAAACCCCAAGGAGTGGTGAATTGACACCAGTGCTATGAGGCATGTGTGCTCTTATAAGGAGTTGTTTGCTACATTTGAAGCAATTAAGAATGGAGAGAAGTTGTTCGTGGGAAATTCAGCAACTTTTGAAATTAAGGGACAAGGAAAGGTTGTTCTGAAAATGACCTTGGGAAAAGAGCCAACTCTCAACATTGTGCTATATGTGCCAGAAATTCGCAAAAACCTAGTGTCCTGGTCGCTTTTGAATAAGCATGGCTTTCACATTGTATTTGAGTCAGACAAGATTATTTTCTCAAAAAGTGGAATGTTTGTCGGAAAAGGATATGTTTCCGACAGTATGTTTAAACTCAATGCAATAGTTGTTAAACAAAAAATGAATAAAGCAAACTCTTCTACTTATTTTCTTGAATATTTGTGGCATGGTAGATTATGACATGTTAACTATGATACTTTACGAAGACTAGTTAACTTGAATTGCATACCTGAGTTCCACATTGATTCAAAACATAAGTGTGAAACTTGTGCTAAGATAAAATTGACAAGGTCATCATTTAAGTCAATTGAACGAAACACAGAACCACTTGATTTAATTCACAGTGACGTATGTGACTTAAAACTTATACAAACAAGAGGTGGCAACAAGTATTTAATTCATTTTGTCAATGATAATACCAAATACTATTATATGTATTTGCTAAAAAGTAAAAATGAAACTATAGAGAAATTTGTTCTCTATAAGAATGAAGTTGAAACTCAACTTAATAAGAAAATTAAGGTGCTAAGAAGCGATCGAGATGGTGAGTATGAATCACCATTTGCGGAATTCTGTGCACAATATGGAATCATATATGAAACCACCGCACCTTATTCACCGCAACAAAACGGTGTTGCTGAACGAAAAAAT
>NW_019230045.1:0-3258 GCF_002742605.1 Olea europaea var. sylvestris
ATTTTTGTTTCCGATCAACCTGTCAAATTTGAGCCCATTCCGACACAGTCGAGAAAAAAGACGAAATTCCCCCCGGCGCGATTTTTATTTCAGATCAAACTGCCAAATTTCAGCCAATTCCGACACAGTCGAGAAAAATGGTGAAATTGCCCCCGTCGCTATTTTTGTTTCCGATCAACAAGTCAAATTTTAGCCAATTCCGACACAGTCGAGAAAAATGACGAAATTACACTCGGCGCGATTTTTGTTCCCGATAAACCTGTCAAATTTGAGCTCATTCCGACACATTCGAGAAAAATGACGAAATTGCCGCCTGCGAGATTTTTATTTCCGATCAAACTGCCAAATTTCAGCCAATTCCTACACAGTCGAGAAAAATGCCGAAGTTGCCCACGGTGCGATTTTTGTTCCTGATCAACCTGTCAAATTTGAGCCCAGTCCGACACAATCGAGAAAAATGACTAAATTGCCGTCGGCGCGATTTTTATTTCAGTTCAAACTGTCAAATTTTAGCCAATTCTGACACAGTCGAGAAAAATGACGAAATTGCCCCCGGCGCGATTTTTGTCTCCGATCAACCAGTCAAATTTTAGCCCATTCCGATACAGTCGAGAAAAATGACGAAATTGCCCCCGGCGCGATTTTTGTCTCCGATCAACCAGTCAAATTTTAGCCCATTCCGATACAGTCGAGAAAAATGACGAAATTGCCCCCGGCGCGATTTTTGTTTCCGATCAACCTGTCAAATTTAAGCCCATTCCGACACAGTCGAGAAAGATAACGAAATTGCCCCTGGCGCGATTTTTATTTCAAATCAAACTGCCAAATTTCAGCCAACTCCGACACAGTCGAGAAAAATGACGAAATTGCCCCCGGCGCGATTTTTGTTTCCGATCAACAAGTCAAATTTTAGCCCATTCCGATACAGTCGAGAAAAATGACGAAATTACACCCGGCGCGGTTTTTGTTCCCGATGAACTTGTCAAATTTGAGCCCATTCCGACACAGTCGATATAAATGACGAAATTTTCCCCAACGCTATTTTTGTTTCCGATCAACCTGTCAAATTGGAGCCCATTCCGACACTGTCGAGAAAAATGACGAAATTGCCCCTGGAGCGATTTTTATTTCAGATCAAACTCCCAAATTTCAGCCAATTCCGACACAGTCGAGAAAAATGACGAAATTGCCGCCGGTGCGATTTTTATTTCCGATCAACCAGTCAAATTTTAGCCAATTCCGAAACAGTCTCGAAAAATGACGAAATAACACCCGGCGCGGTTTCTGTTCCCGATCAACCTGTCAAATTTAAGCTCATTCCGACACAGTCGAGAAAAATGACGAAATTGCCCCCGGAGCAATTTTTATTTCCGATCAACCAGTCAAATTTTAACCAATTCCGAAACAGTCGCGAAAAATGACGAAATTACACCCGGCGGGGTTTTTGTTCCCGATCAACCTGTCAAATTTGAGCCCATTCCGACACAGTCGAGAAAAATGACGAAATTGCCCCCGGCGCGATTTTTGTTTCCGATCAACCTGTTAAATTTGAGCCCATTCCGACACAGTCGAGAAAAATGACGAAATTGCCCCCGGCGCGATTTTTGTTTCCGATCAACCTGTCAAATTTGAGCCCATTCCGACACAGTCGAGATAAATGACGAAATTTCCCCGACGCTATTTTTGTTTCCGATCAACCTGTCAAGTTTGAGCCCATTCCGACACTGTCGAGAAAAATGACGAAATTGTTCCGGTGCGATTTTTCTTTCCGATCAACCTGTCAAATTTGAGCCCATTCCGACACAGTCGAGAAAATTAACGAAATTGGTCCCGGCGCGATTTTTGTCTCCGATCAACCTGTCAAATTTTAGCGAATTCCGACACAGTCATGAAAAATGACGAAATTGCTCCGGTGCGATTTTTCTTTCCGATCAACCTGTCAAATTTGAGCCCATTCCGACACAGTCGTGAAAAATGACGAAATTGCCGCCGACGGGATTTTTATTTCCGATCAAACTGCCAAATTTCAGTAAATTCCGACACAGTCGAGAAAAATGACGAAATTGCCCCTGGTGTGATTTTTGTTTCCGATCAACCTCTCAAATTTGAACAAATTCCGACAAAGTCGGGAAAAATGACGAAATTGCCCCCGGCGCGATTTTTATTTCTGATCAAACTCCCAAATTTCAGCCAATTCCGACACAGTCGAGAAATATGATGAAATTGCCCCCGTCGCTATTTTTGTTTCCGATCAACATGTCAAATTTTAGCCAATCCCGACACAGTCTCGAAAAATGACGAAATTGCTTCGGTGCGATTTTTCTTTCCGATAAACCTGTCAAATTTGAGCCCATTCCGACATAGTCGGGAAAAATGACGAAATTGCCACCGGTGCGATTTTTATTTCAGATCAAACTGCCAAATTTCAGCCAATTCCGACACAGTCGAGAAAAATGGCGAAATTACCCCCGTCGCTATTTTTGTTTCCGATCAACAACTCAAATTTTAGCCAATTCCGACACAGTCGAGAAAAATGACGAAATTACACTCGGCCCGATTTTTGTTCCCGATAAACCTGTCAAATTTGAGCTCATTCCGACACATTCGAGAAAAATGACGAAATTGTCGCCTGCGCGATTTTTATTTCCGATCAAACTGCCAAATTTCAGCCAATTCCGACACAGTCGAGAAAAATGCCGAAGTTGCCCACGGTGCGATTTTTTTTTCTGATCAACCTGTCAAATTTGAGCCCATTCCGACACAATCGAGAAAAATGACTAAATTGCCGTCGGCGCGATTTTTATTTCAGTTCAAACTGCCAAATTTTGGCCAATTCCGACACAGTCGAGAAAAATGACGAAATTGCCCTCGGCGCGATTTTTGTCTCCGATCAACCAGTCAAATTTTAGCCAATTCCGACACAGTCTCGAAAAATGACGAAATTGCTGCGGCGCGATTTTTGTTTCCGATCAACCTGTCAAATTTAAGCCCACTCCGACACAGTCGAGAAAGATAACGAAATTGCCCCTGGCGCGATTTTTATTTCAGATCAAACTGCCAAATTTCAGCCAATTCTGACACAGTCGAGAAAAATGACGAAATTGCTTCGGTGCGATTTTTCTTTCCGATAAACCTGTCAAATTTGAGCCCATTCCGACACAGTCGGGAAAAATGTCGAAATTGCCCCCGGTGCGATTTTTATTTCAGATCAAACTGCCAAATTTCAGCCAATTCCGACACAGTCGAGAAAAATGGCGA
>NW_019230046.1:0-16381 GCF_002742605.1 Olea europaea var. sylvestris
TATTTTTAATTTATTAGGGATGGGGTTGTAAAATATACAACATCCTTTTTCTTCAATACATTGATAATAATTATTTATTTTTAAGATTTCCATGATCTTTATGGCTCTAATACCAAAGGACGGGTGCTACTATGAGCGAACAAAAATCTAATAATCATGAAACTAAAAATCTAATATTCCAAAAACTCTTTTATTTTTGCTATTAAGTGTATATAAAATCTTAAAATAAAAACTAATTTTTTGTATGCTTGTGGTAACCTATTTTTTATTATCTTTTTCATAAATTTTTAAGTAATTCTTCAAAATCTAGTAATGTTTGGGAATTTATAATATTAATATCTGTTA
Organism: Olea europaea var. sylvestris; assembly: GCF_002742605.1. Classification (NCBI taxonomy): domain Eukaryota; kingdom Viridiplantae; phylum Streptophyta; class Magnoliopsida; order Lamiales; family Oleaceae; genus Olea; species Olea europaea. Next base: position 346 of record NW_019230046.1, read on the forward strand.
TCATATCTATGTCTGTTCTAAAAGGTATATCATATTTTGAGATATTTTTCTTTCTTTTTTCCAATTTATCTATTATATCTTGTATATCATTTATGATTATTGATCTTACAATTCCTTTAACAAAATTTTCTAATAAGTTTTCTTTGAAACATTTTAATATTTCTTGTGATGCATATAATTGTTCTTGATATCCTATCTTATCAATTTCTTTTTCAAACTTAATTTCTTTTTTATTTTTAACAACCTTTTTTATATTATATGGTCCTCTATTATATTTGGGGTTTTCTATTTTATAATTATTCATTAATATTTCTCACAAATTTTTAGAAAAATTACTTATTAAATTTTTTAAGGACTTAAATAGAAGATTTCTATTATGTAAAGGATTGTTTTTAATATTTGTTTAAGGGTGTTTTAGGTAGTTCAAAATGTTTATAAAAGTCAAAGGCTATTTTAGAAAATGGTTAACATATTTGGGTTATTTTAATGCATTTCCCCCATTTGAATGCGGCGGTTTAATGTATACTAGCTTATTGAATTTGATCTCCATTTTGTCAACATTATAACAATATAAAACAGGAGAATGAGGCAAAGTGAAACTAAGTTTCGTTCGAAGAGAACAACCCCAACTAAGTTCTGCAGCAGGGCCGACGTTGAGAAATATGAGACTTTAGGCAACAAATTACTATGAAACTCTTAAATATAAAATGAAATGAACACTTTTAAAATAAATAACTTATTTTTAACTCTCATAAAAATTAATTTATAAATTTTTAATAAAATGTATAAGCGTAGCAAAAAATTATATGGAATGTTTCCTTAATTTTTTTCCCTAGATTTTGGTAGGTATGAAAAATAAAAAAAATAAAAATAAAAGAGGAAAAAAAGAAAGAAAGAAAGAAAGACGAGATAGAACTAGGTAATAATTTAATTGTAGGTCAATTTTATTCACTAAACCAAGAATGTAAATTAACTGCCAAATATTTTGGAGCTCTTTAGTCTCATTTGGTTGTTTTGTCGTTGTTAGTTGAAGGATAAGAAGGCCCCATTCAAAAAAATAAAGGGAAAATTACCTACAAACCAACATTTAAATATTAATTTTTAAAAAACAAGGATTAAGTTTCATTTTCAATAATCAGGTGTTAATTAAATTTTATAATAAAGGTGATGTACCTCAACTAAAGCAGCCAGGATGGAGCAGAAGCAAAAGCTTCCTTCAAATCGAAAAACGAATATCTAATAATTTCAGTAATTGACTAGCTAATCACCAGTGAACTCACGAAAAAATGAGTCCTTAGTTTGGGAAAACTCCACAAAATCCCCCACACCCACGTACAATCTGGAGCTCATTTAGGGCAACGTAGCACTGACTGGCTATCTGACCAATCCAATTTGGCCATGTAAAATCTCGAATACAGCAGCGAATTTTGCCCAGAGCAGCGGCTTCTCGACGGCGGCATAGATATGTTCGTGGCCGGATTCCTTCAGCATCTTCACATAAAGGTAAAATACTGGTAACCATCCGATGAATACGGTCCAATTGTAGATTGTGCGGAAAATTCGTCGGAAATTAGAGAAAAATCAGGCCGTTGGAACTATTACGGCTAGTAGATCTGAGTTAAGAGTGAGAGAGAGAGTGGCGTATATGAAGACAGGGATATTGAATGGGGGTTAGGTAGACTGATTAACGACGCCGGTGTGCAGTGCGATGAATTATTGTTTAAAAAATTTACAATTTCATTATCCAAAATTAAGAAAATTTACTGGTCTCTTGTGGTTGTGCAGATCTGAGCGATAGAATGTGGGTAGTGTGTATGAATCTGGGTGGTGTGTGGATCTGTTGATCTACATGTTCTGGTGGTGATAGTGCAGTTATGTTTGTTGTGACCAATAAATAATGTAACTTAAAAAATATGCGATTTTTTGACTAAATTTATAATTATGACTCATAATTTATGTTTTTATAATAAATAAATAAATTATGATAAATTAATTTGATAATTTGTTACCTATAAATAAGTTTTAACAAATTAATTTGGTAAGTTGCGATCACAATTAACATACTTGGTCACAAAAGGTCACGATCAACATATTAATGGGTTACAAACTTTTGAAAATGAGTTGCAATGAATAATTGTGGCTAATTAATTTGATAGTTTACAATGAATAAATGAGTTGTGATCAATAAAAGTTCTGATTTTTTGATTGATGAATAGTGTGTAGTCTATAAATTTTTTGATTCATGACTGATAAATAATTTGTGACCCATAAAATTTTTTGATTTGTGACCGAAAATTTAATTTGCGACCAATAAATTTATAAATTGTGATCAAATTGTATAGAATTGCGATTTTAATATATTTAATTAATAAAATATATGTTTAATAAATTAGTTTATAAATAAAATAAAAAAATATGATTTTTGAAATTTGGTCATGTAAGGTCACAATTCATACATTGTGAGTCACAATTCGCCGTTAAGATCATGGTTCACTAATCACAGGTGTGAGTTCACAAGTCACAAATCAGTATAAACGGGGTGCAAATCAATATTAACAGGTCACATGTTGTTTTGTAGAAGTCACAGATCAAATTTATAGATCACATTTTATGTTACGAGTCACGGGTAACAAATCACAGGTTGAAAATCATATTTTATAAGTCACAATATACACAAATCACAAGTTATTGTCCAGAAAAATAGAAAAAATGATTTGTGAATTTAATATATTTAATTACAAAAATATATTTTTGATTAATTATTTCATAATTAAAATTTTAATATTATTTGATTTTTGAAATTTCAAACTTTATTTCTTAATTTTGAAATTGATCATATACATATTCATCCCACGTGATTAGGCCACAAATTCAATAGAACTGGTCATAGATCACAGATTTAATGAAACTGGTCAGAGGTCATTGCCAAAAAAAGAAGAGAAAAGAAAAAAGTAGTCATCGAAACGATCGGAAAGGTCACAAGAATTGTCGAGGAGATCCCCATCGGGAGGTCGCTGTAATATTCATCAGAGAGGTCGCTGAAATTGTTGCTGGAGAAGCTATCGAAACCATCGCCGGAGGTGAGGTGGGGTGGAGAGAGAAAAGATAAGTAAATTATTTATACCATATTACAATTAAATATTTAATAAATCCAATTATCACATGAGTTTTTAAAGATTTTTAGAAGTTTGTTAATTTTGAAATGTGATTTTTAAATGGAGAATTTATGTGGTGTTCCCAAAAATAAAAGGAAACTTTTGTTAGACTTTAAGGATTAAATTTTTTGAGACCCTTTATGTCTTGAAACCCAAGGCAATGGTCTAGTTTTCCTTGGGCTAGGGTTGAGCCTATGCAGTGGTAGCTAGGAGTGTAAGCGGTCCGATTTTACTGATTTTTTTACAGATTTTCAAACCAAACCGTTTAAAACGGTTTGAGAAAAACTCAAACCTAAACCAAACCACGGTTTGAAAAAAACTCAAACCTAAATCTAACGGTTTGGTTCGATTTTAAACCGTCGGTTTCGCCATATATTTTTTTGCTCGTCTACTTTTACGTCATTAATTCATTGAATTCAATATATATTTATTTTTTACTAGTAATAAATCTAAAACAAACTAAACCCCTGTTTGAACCAAATTTTTGAGACAAAAAAAAATAAAAATTTGGACCATTATCCCACAAGTCCAGCCGCCTTTATTGACCTGCTGTTTTATATGTGGGACCCAGCCTCTTCTCCAACAATCAATTTTCTCATTATGATGATATGAAAAATATAGCTCAAACAGGGGCTAAATATATCTACTATGAATTTAAATACCAACTAAATTAAAGTGAAATCACAATAAACTAAAACATAGTTTTTTTTTTCATTTTTGTTCACTTTTTTAGGCTAATGACAATATAATAACGTTACAATATAAGTCTACTAAACTAAATATAAGGCCCAAAAAACATAATAATGTCCAACAAGATCTAGTGATCATCATATCTGAAAAAAGGATACTGATTAAACAAAGAGAATAACCCGCCACAATAATAAAGTAATTATTTATAATATTTTAATATAACAATTACACAAGTTTACGTTTGTATGATGTTACGAAACGCATTTAATTTCAAATTCTTACTTTAGTTTGCTCCAAAAAAATTATTGATCTGAAACTTTATTCGTAGCAAATAGTATTACCGAGGGTCTAGGATCTCTTTGTGGATTTGGTATAATGGACTTCAATTCAACTTTGAACAGGCGTGAAAATTTTGAAAAAGAAGTGTGTGGTGCCGGTGGCTCAAAATTGTGTTGGATGTCGATTGGAGTTCATCTAAATTCTAAAGAGGAAAAATGCTTTTGATAAATTATTTTAGTCTTGAAATTATTAGATATATATTAGGATTATTGGATGATGATAATAATAATAATAATAATAATAATAATAATAATAATAATAATAATAATAATAATAATATATCTGTATTAGAAAATTAGAAATTGACAAAAATATCCACAAATGACAAAACCATTGAATTTTACATATTTGGATGAATTTTCAAAAAATTTCATTTTTTCATTTTTTTATTTTTATATATTTTTTCGTCGATCCGGTTTGGTTTTAAACTACAATTAAAATTCTCAAACCTAAATCAAACCATTTTGACCGCTTGGTTTGGGTCAAAACTATTTCGTTGACCGGGTCCACGTGGAACCAAACCGACAGTTTCTAAAATGCGATTTCGGTTCAATTTTGCGATTTTTGCTTATAGCCCTAGTGGCAGCAGTGACTAAGCTTTACTCAGCTGCTCGTGGTTTATTTAGAGCTCCAAGAAATAAGATTTCGATCTAGATAAACAAGATAAGCACCAATTGCGTAATAATCTATATTACCACCCCAGTCTGTATCTAAATATGCTTAAAAAGAAAAGGGAGACTTACGGTGAAGAAGAAGACCTTCATTCAAAGTGCCAAATAAATATCGTAATAACCGTTCAACTAGAATCCAATGCTCAGCAGATTATTGATGCTTAATTATGATAACTTGTTGACCGAAAAAAAAAATCTGGATAAGTGATTGACAAGTACTGAGGGCACCCTACACGATACTCAGTTGGATAAAAAAGTGGTGAACCTGGAATTAGAGAAGGAGAAGAACCAGATAGTAATGGTGTGATGACTGATTTTGCATCTACCATTTGAGTTCTATGCAATAAATCAAGAATATATCGATATTGAGAGAGTAATATTCTTTGGCAATGTGGAACAACTTCAACCTCAAGAAAGTAAGAGAGAGAACCAAAATCCTTCAAAGAAAACCGTTAAGCAAGAGGATCAACAAACTGAGAGACAAGATCATTTTTGTTTCCAATAAGAATAATATCATATACATATACCAACAGATCCATAAAATGATGACTAGTGTTGAAAACAAATAGGAAAGTATCAAAGTGAGAGTTTTAAACTTGAATGCAACTAGAAATTGGCACAGTTCACGGTACAAAGTCTGGAGTACCTATTTAAGTCCATAGATGGCCTTGCGAAGTTTGCATACATATGTGGGATGATTAGAATCAATAAAGCCAGGGGGTTGTACCATATAAACACCTTCTGAAATGCCAGCCTTGACGAAAGGTGATGTCCAATTGAAGAAATGACCGACTATTACTTACAGCAATACTAAGAACAAGTCTCTCAGTAGTGGGTTTAGCAACCGGACTGAATGTCTCATAATAATCAGCTCCGGGTCATTGGTGAAATCCTTTCACCACTAATCCAGCTTTAAACCTGTCAATAGACCATCAAAGTGTCTTTTAATGTAGAAAATCCATTTACAACCAACAAAATTAGAAACATCAACGGTGGGAGTAACTCCTATGTCCCATTACAAACAACAGCATCATAATCTTGTGACATAGCTTGATACCAGTTATGATTTCTGTATTGGCTTTCGAATGTTATTTTGAGCTCCAGTGATCGTGGAATGTTGATTAGGGTGACGAGAAACATGTTGTGTTTCTGTTGGTGGCGGTGAATTGTGGTTAGTCTCGATTGAGGATGTGGATTGTGGTGCTGTCTGATCAAGTATAGGAGATAACGGTGTCTGGTTAGATGCAGCTGTTGTTGAAGGGACATCAGATGCAGGCTGCCTTTGAGTGCGCACATCAATTGGAATTGTGTAAGCCAACCATGATGAGTTAGGTACTGATATAGGAAGAGGATGAGGGATCCAAGTGTCTATAGTGGTGGAAGTAGGATGAGACACGTGATTGTGCAAAAAGTTATAAAGGAAGACTGATTGTACAAAAACGAACATGACGAGAAATAAATATTTTTGAGGTGGATGGTTCAAGACACTAGTAAACACTTTGAGATAATGAGTACCCAAGAAAAACACATGGTTTGGAACGTGGATCAAGTTTATGTGACGATTATTTTTGTAGCCAAGGATAGCACAAATACCCAAAAACCTTCAATTTTGAGTAGTTAAGCTGATGAAAATTAATTCATAAGGAAAGATTAAGCCCTAACTTGACCCCTATTAAATTAAATTTTATTTTCTTTGATAAATGTATTTTATACACTTATTGAAAGCTTTAAAACGATGATAGATAGTTGCTTCTCGGATGAATTATGGTCTAAATTATTGCATTTTGTATTGAATAGGTAAATTCAATGACGGTACAAGAAATTGAAGGAAGAAGCAAAAGTGGGAAAATTGGAGAAAATGGGCTAAATTGTAAGAGATCCAAAGTTCGGGGACTAAAGTGTAAATATTCAAAAGTTATATCAAACCTCACAATGAAGATCCAAGAGCATTAGGAGTCAATTGGATGAAGAAAGATGTCAAAGAGATCAAATTTAAGCAAAATATGATCATAAATCAATTTTCAACCGAAAAGTTATGCTCCGGAATTTCAGTCTCATATTGAGACCCATTTTTGACGTAGTGAACTTTTGAATTGGAGAATGATGTCTAAAGAAAAGTTGTAGTCCTTTGAGTTAACTTTCCAACGCAACTTGAATCGCCTCAATCGAACGTCGAGAGAGAAAGTTATAATAAAAATACAGAACAAAATGCAGTCTGTCCGAAGGTGGCATCGTGGGGCGCCGCAGTGCCGCTTCAGGGCACCGTGGCGCCGCCTGGGTGCGTCTAGAGCGCCTTTTTTGGCCTGTTTTGAAATCCATAAAAACCCTACTTTCTGCATACACGAGGAGGCGCCTATAAATATAAATTTCTCATACTTTTGAAGGAGTTCCACACATTAGGAGGCGAGAAACACATCTTTGGGCAAGGAGAGATTCAAAGGGAGAAAATAATGACAAATTCATCGTGTGAAGCATCAATTGGAAGAGGAAGAAATTCTTGGTGCAAGATCTACTTTTTCTTCTACATATTTAACTCTAAATCCGGTGATGTACTCCAAGACAATTTGTTGTAACTTTTCTTTCATTATGCGTAGCTAAATCCTTTGTTAAAGCAAACAATGTAATCTATTTGGGATCCTTTATTTCTTTTATTTGAGATTATTATTCGTTATGATTATATGTGTGGATTTTAATCATGTTCTTAATGCTTTGAATTTTCTAGCCAATTATTCAATGATTTCGTGAACAATAATTGCGTAGAGATGTGGATTCTTATTTAGACCACATATTAAAATTCGGTAAATTAATATAACGTGTAGAGATACCTATATTAATTCCTGCGGTCCTATATGAATTCTTAAAACTATTATTTCTTTTAAATAATGTTGATTCGCATAGAGATATGGAATTGAGTTATTTAAATAGACTAAATGAGAACTCGAGAGGGGTAAATTGAATACCGTAGAAGAATTCAACCGAACAATAATTTAGATTTTATGTATCTCGATATTAGAAGTAAAGGTGACCAATAGGTGACGTTGTTCCGCCCTAATACCCATGTATTCTTTGAATTCTCACTCATTTTCTGTTGCACTAACAAATTTTTAAGTAGTTAGAATAAAAACCACTTTTAATAATTGTTCTCGTTTATTTTCGTCAAATAGAAGTTACAAATAATAAATTGAGTATTAAAGTATAGTTCTCGTGGGAATGATAATCTGGATTTAAAAGGTCTACTTTACTACTTGTTACAATCCGTCCACTTGCTGGATAAAATCAACCAAATTAATATAGGTATCTCTACAAGTTATATTAATTTACCAAATTTTAATATGTGGTCTAAACAAGAATCCGCATATCTACGCAATTATTGTTCACGAAATCATTGAATAATTGGCCAGAAAATTCAAAGCATTAAGAACATGATTAAAATCCACACATATAATCATAACGAATAATAATCTCAAATACAAGAAATAAACGATCCCAAATAGGTTACATTGTTTGCCCTAAAAAAAAATTTAGCTACGCATAATGAAAGAAAAGAAACAACAAATTGTCTTGGAGTACATCACCGGATTTAGAGTTAAATATGTAGAAGAAAAAGTAGATCTTGCACCAAAAATTCCTTCTTCTTCCAATTGATGCTTCACACGATGAATTGTCGTTATTTTCTCACTTTGAATCTCTTCTTCTTGCCCAAAGATGTGTTTCTTGCCTCCTAATGTGTGGAACCCCTTCAAAAGTGTGAGAAATTTGTATTTATAGGTGCCTCCTCGTGTGTGTAGAAAGTAAAATTTTTATGGACTTCAAAACGGGCCAAAAAACGTGCCCTAGATGCACCCAGGCTGCGTCGCGGCGCCACCTTCGGGTAGATTGCATTTCGTTCAGTATTTTTATCATAACTTTTATCTTCTAACGTCCGATTGAGGCGATTCAAGTTGCATTAGAAAGTTAACTCAAAGGGCTACAATTTTGCTTAGACATTATTCCCCAATTCAATCGTTTACTATGTCAAAAATGAGTTTCAATATGAGACTGAAATTTCGGAGCATAACTTTTCGGTTGGAAATTGATTTATGATTATATTTTGCTTAAATTTGATCTCTTTGGCATCTTTCTTCATCCAATTGACTCCTAATGCTCTTGGATCTTCATTGTGAGGTTTTGACACTACTTTTGAATATTTTCACTTTAGTCCCTGAATTTTGGATCTCTTACAATTTAGCCCATTTTCTCCAATTTTGCCCACTTTTGCTTCTTCCTTCAATTTCTTGTACCGTCATTGAATTTTACCTATTCAACACAAAATACAATAATTTAGGCCATAATTAATTCGAGAAGCAACTAAATATCATTATTTTAAAGTTTTGAATAAGTGTATAAAATACAATTATCAAATACTCCCAAACTTAAACATTTGTTTGTCCTCAAACAAAACTATCATCTAAATGACTATGAACACACAAGTATGCAAAAGATAATTGATTGGACAATCAAGCTTTTTACCTCAGGATTTGAGATTTTGATATTTATTCCACAAACATGCTTCAAAATCACAATACCAGATCGATATCTACTCTTCTAGTGCACAATCGACGTGTGTGTGTTAAGAATTGAGAAATCAACCATGACTGTACAAGTTGTTTAAATTCCCGACCCTTTGTGATCAAATATATCCTTACATTTCTCGTGTGATTTACATTTTCTCTCTTATTTCAATCACACAATCTTCCATAAAATAATATTACACATAAATCGAAATTTTTTTTTCTTTTTCAATCAATCATTCTCCAAAAAAATGCTATTCCATTCATTTTAATTTGAGGGCATTCTATTGATTAAATACACAGCAGTTGAAAAGGCATGTGACCAAAACGTTAATGGAAGGGATGTTTGAGAAAATAATGTAAGGCCAGTTTTGATAATGCGACGGTGTCCTCTTTCTGAGTATCCATTATGTTCAGTTGTGTGAGATGGGGTTGTTAGATGAGAGATGCCATTGAGAGCTAGGCAATCTTTAAGGCCCATATATTCTCTCCGAATATAGAGTTTGAGTTTTGCGTTCGAAATAATTTTCTACAATGGCTTTGAATTGGATAAAAATTTCTTTTACTTTAGATTTGGTTTTTTGAGGATATAACCATATATATTTGGTGAAGTGATAAAAATAAAAAAACTGACATAATATTTGAATTCATCATGAGATAAAATAGGAGATATCCATACATCAGAAAATATTATTTTAAGAGGTTGCTTTGAATCAAGAGATGAAGTTGAAAACGACAACGTACGACTTTTATTACATAGACATGCTTTGCATGACCAACCTTCAGAAATAGGAGATGATAAACCTAAATTAAAGTGGGAAATAATGTGTTTTAAAATAGGAAGAGCTGGATGGCCTAGACGTTGATACCAATATGAAGACGTAGTTTTGACAGTTGAGAGGGCAAGAATGGGGAAAGTCATATATTTGGCGATGGCCATTCATACACTCCTTCCTTGGTGCTGTCCTTCAACATAATTGTCCCTGTGCGAAAATCCTTCACATGAAAAGAAGAGGGTAGAATTCAACAGATGCATTAATAGTGGTGCAAAACTGAGAAACAGATTTTTTTTTTTTTTCATATTTGGAACACAAAGGACATTATTTAATGTAAATTCAGTAGTGGAGGTTGAAAGAGAGGTGGAATCAGTTTGCGTGATGGAAAGACCCGTGCCATTGCCAATCATAACATCATCAGAGCCAGTATAAGGTGTATGAAGTGTTAAGTTGCTCAAGTCGGCTGAGACATGATGAGAAGCTCCGCTGTCAAGTAACCATGATAAGTTGTTGCAGGCAACATTAGCCGCATAGTGAGCTCAGGGCTGCTAAAGAATTGTTAATGTATTAGTTGGTGGTGCAGATCCCGTGTTAGTATGTTGAATTGAAACCAGCTGGAATGATAACATTTCTTTGCAGTGTGTCCCTTAATATCACAAATTTGAAAGTAACCTAGATAGGAACATGGTGAAGGCCGGTTACCACGAGATGGAGCACCATTGTTAGGGATTCGTACATTAATATTAGGCAATAAACACCAACCTGTGTTGCCATTATTGGATGAAGAAAATGGGCTCCAACTGTTATTGGAATTTTTGGGACCCCAGTTGTTGTATGTCCTATTCATTGGATTGGCAGTGACTGGAAAATTCACTTCGAATTTGGTTTTTGCTTGAAGAGATCTTCAAATGTTAAAAGTTTCTCATGAAGTTCATCAAATGTAATGGGGTTGTCATGAGCTTGAACAGCACGAACAAGTTCTTTATAGTCATCTCCTAGTCCATCAAAAATCTTCTCTGTAAGATCGTCTTCATACATTGGTGCTTCAAGTATAACTAATTCATCTGGACGGGTTTAACATTATGAAGAAAATCAGTAATGTTCAGAGTACCTTTACTGGAATTTTTTATAAGATTTTTGACTTGTTTGATGTGTCCACGAGATGGTTTTGCATGTGTTAGTAAGAATAACCCATGCCTCTTGAAAAGTTTTGACTCTAGCAACAAATGGAATGATCATAGGAGACAGAGATCCAATGAGAGCATTCAGAATCAGTTGATTTTGGCGAACCCACATGTTGTGAGCTGGATTCGGTGTTGTAGTATCATTAACAGTTCGAGTCGTTGGTGGACAAGGATTGAGGCCATCAATATATCTAAGAAGATCAAAAAAGGTGCTACTCTGATAACATATAAACAATGGTAAATTGGGAGAAGACTTGGTCACACGCTTCATTGATTTCAGGAGTGTATATATAGATCACATTACCAGACTAAACAGATGTATGCCTGTATCTAAGGAAGAAGAACTAACAACTTACAGTTAAGAAATATCATAACCAAATAATTTCAAAAGTTAAATTCAAATTACAGATAATACAAATACAGTTTATAAGCATAACATCTTTGTTAGAACAAAAAAAATCTGGTAATTGCGGACCCAATTAGTTTGTTTCATGGTGATAGTTCTTGTGTGATCATTGGCTAAGAAAAATGAGATTATCAATCAAGTTTGCAACAGACGAAGGTTTGTTATCTTCATAGCAATGAAGTCCATATCATAGTCTATTTTTCCAACATCGATGGACAAGGTGTCTGACTATGATCAGAATACTTCCCTCAAGTCAAATAGATATTGATAGACCTCAAAAATTATGAGGGAGGCAGTCAGTGTACTCCATGTTTGTTGGCATAACAGAAATGAAAACATATGGCTTTTCATAAGTACACGTCTACTGGAAATTTGGAAGAAAAAGAAAAAGAAAAATATTATGTAACTGCCATTTGCCAATCATCATATTCTATCTTGTTTATATGACTTCACAGGACATGCATTTAAGATTTGGATTCCAAATAAGTTATTATATTTGGTGTTTATTCATTTCAAAAGGTACTTTGGTTCCATTGAATTTATATTGATAATTGGATGATATCATAATATATATCCTTTTTTAAAGCCCAATATGGATAGTTGCTTGTCTAAAAGCACTTGTTGCATGACAATGAGCATGTGTTCGTGATATAAAGATAAAAGGTAGGCAAGGCATTGGGTTTTCTTCTAAAGAATTAATTGTTTGGATGCTAACATTAAAATCAAAGGAAATGAATGATGACTTACTGACTGTGTTTAGTTATATATGATTGCACGTAGATGCAAGTTTTGGAAATGAAATGGTACGAAAACTACATTGGTAAGTAAGGGAATGTTCTTAAAACCTACTATATAATGATATTTGTAATGGTAACCCAACCGTGCTCAATGACAATCCCAAGATGTTGGTTCAATGGGACAACTAAGTTTTGAAGATTCAATAAGCACTTGAGAGTTATCTCCTACACATTCCTAAAATAAGAAAAGTGTTACCTACAAAAGTTTTAGATTAATTTATACTTTTAATGATTCTTATATCTTAGAGAAACCAAGTGGAATACGGTAGGTACTCTTACTAGGAGATCGCCTATATATGTGAAGTGGGGCCACTACCTTTATAATATTTCAAAGTTTGAATTCACTAAAATACTTTTTTTTTTTTTTTTTTTTGATAATCCAGGTGTCCCAGCTTAGCCGGACTAAATCCTGGACCTCTAGCCCCCGGCCCCTCAGTGACTAGTGGAGGTAAATCGCAGGTTGTGCCCTTGTTGGTTCCCAGGTTCCCACATGGCTTTTACTCCTTCCCCAAAGAGACCCTCCTCCATGGTTATTACATCACCAAGCTGCTCCAACCCTTCCTCTGGTTATTACATCACTTGGCTGCTCCAACCAGGAATCGAACTCCCCACACTTGGTTCCAGAGCCCCCCAATGTGATTGTTCCGCCAACTTGGATGTACCCTGGGGGGCAATTCACTAAAATACTTAATAAATCCAAGAGTTGTTCATGGCCAAAATGAACACAAACATGAGAACTTGAAAATGTTAAGAGGCTATTGCATTGTACTACTGTCTTGGTTTACTCAACGGATGACAATTCAAGATATCGTGTTCACCGATTAGCCAAATAAATTCGATAATATTCCACTGCAATAGGTTAAACCCTTAAGATTCCTATCCCGATATAATAGTTTTCCGCTTGAACTCTCTTTAGTACCTTCAAGTCATTTGCATTAATTTTCATTCATGTGGGGGATTGTTGTAAATTTTTATTAAAAAATTATTAATTTTTTTAATGATTATTTAAGTGATAGTAGTTAGTTGATAAACTTAAGCTGCATAATATGTAGAACATTATGAAATATTCTAAAATTGAAAATGTATGTCTTTCTATATATAAGATCATGACTTCTAAAATTATTTATTTTTCAATAGGTGTGTCTTTTCACATACAGAGACTGATTTCAATAGTTATATCTTTTTTGTAGGGTTGTATCTTTGGATACACAATTTTTTAACTACATACAAACCTTATGCGTTTAGAATTTTCGTTCATTATTTTTCATCCTTGCATTATCAAATTAATTTATATTCACTTCAAAATAATTTTTTATTTATTTTGAGCCGAATTTCAAAAAAAGAGAGCTCGAAACATCAATAAGTTCGCTAGTTTACGTAAATTGAAGTACTCTTACTGCGGGATGTGATCCTTGTATCTTGGAAGCAAAATGTCAGAAAATTATTAATACTCGTGCAGGACATTAACGTCTCAAGGATAAAGAGTCCAACTCTTACTTCGATCTAATTCATATTCGTGTATTTCTCGTTTCTAATTTACATACTCATTTTCGGTAAGTCGAAATTCTATCTGATTTTATGCACGTTAATTTTCCCCAATAATTATTTGAATATAGCTTATACATGTATATTTTTCTCAACAGAGGCTTATACCTTTGATTTTAGTTTGAAGTTTGTTTTGGACCTCGCCTTTCAATCAACAGTTCGCAAGATATTGTGGTATTTGTAACTTTTTATTATGTTAATGAAATAAAGTTCTGTTTCTTATCCAATATAGTTTTTGCTTTGTCTCTTAAAATTGTTACCGTTCCAAAGAAGCCCCTTTATCTTTTTAACTCACCATTTGTCGAAATTTTTTATTTTTTATTTTTTATTTACCTTTCAACAATATGAAGTTGATAAACTCTATTCCGTCATTGTTGTCGTATTAATCTAGACCATTTGATCTGAGATAAATTGTATTGATATATTCGGACACAACACTAATTAACTCGATAGGAGGATTGCGTATCTTAAATCGAAACAGTTACTATTAAACTGTATGAAACTATAAATAACTTATAAAAATAACCTAGTGAATGATAGAGCACAAAGTTATTGTAATCCTATTATAATATTCTCCTTATTTAAATTGATTTCATTTCCCAATTTATAGACTATTATCACTAGATTAGTGGTATTGGTTTCTTTTAGCTTTCAATTATGTCCTCTCTTATGTTAAACAAGAAAGAAGAAAAGGTACTGGTTGCATATATGAGTAGGGTGAAAAGCCTTGCTGATGATCTAGCACTCGTTGGGCCATATAACTGATGCTCAAATTATGTCCTACACCTTGAATGGATTGGTCGACAAATTTAAAGAATTGACGATAGCAATACGTGTTTGTGACACACCTATCACCTTTGAAGACATTTATGATAAATTTCTTGACGAGGAATTAATTTGAAATGTGGAGAGGCAAGGGAAAAAGACTTACAAGTCACTGCATAGCTGACTCAAAATTTTTGTGGTGGTCGAGTTGAATATCGTGGTGGTCAAGGAGGCCATCGTGGTAGCTACAGCAATTTACTCGGAAGCAATTTTGATGACAGAACTCTCAGCCTAACTATATGCAAACCAATCAACAGTAGCCTGCTTATGGACAGGGTATGAGTTATTCAAATTTCCAATCACGCTCACCTTCGTGGAAATCAAAATCTTTATTAGAGGAACCAAGGAAAACTTCGCATTGTCTATCAATTTTGAGATAAACCGGTACACAGAGCAAAGACTTGTCGTTCTCGTGGACAGCCTTCCTCTTATTTTACTCGGCCTCAAGCAAATTTTACCGAATGAGAGTCAAGTCATTCCAATAACAATTGGGTCCTTAACTCGGGTGCTACTCGTCATATTACTTCTGATCTCTAGAATCTCTCTATGCACTTCAATTATGTTGGAAATGAGTACCAAGCACGTCAAGTCAAGTCTTATTACTTCTGATCTCTAGAATCTCTCTATGCAATAAATATCCTTCTTCATATTCCTCTACAAATAAAGTTTTGATTCCTAGCTTTGTAACAAAAGTCAATCTATCTTTTAGAAATTCTTCTAGTTCGTATAATAAACCACTTCAAGTTATTTATTCGGATATTTATGGTCCTGCCCTAGTGACCTCGTTTATAAATTTTTGATATTATGTCATTTTTATTGATTATTTTACAAAGTACAATTGGTTATATTATCTAAAGTTGAAATATGATGTTTAAGGTTTTTGAAAAAAAATTAGCAAACTGAAAAGTACTTTCACACTAAATAAAAGCCTACACGGATGGTGGTGGGGAGTACCAAGCCCTTTCTCACTTTTTAGCCCAACATGGAATCCAACATGAACTTTTCCACCGGCGGAACCAGACAACTTGGGTAAGGAGGTCACAAATAAAATTTATAGGGTACCTTCCAAAAAAAAAAAAATGCTAAACAAAAATTGAG
>NW_019230046.1:16426-29655 GCF_002742605.1 Olea europaea var. sylvestris
CTTACCCCCCCCCCCCCCGGTCCGCCCCTGTTTCCACCCTATACACCTGAACATGTTGTCTTCATTGACGCAAACATCACCATATTATGGAAATTGGTTTCATGATTTTCTAAATTGTTGCTATTGCTCTTCGTTTTTGATCTCCATGCTTTCCAAAGTGCCATTTATCTCATTAACAAAATGCTGACACGTTCTCAACCATGATACCCCTTATCACAAATTTTTTGGCCATAATCCCTAATAAATTTCCCGTTGAGTTTTTGGTTGTTCTGTTACCCTTGGGTTCGCCCATATGACACCCATGAACTTGAACCTCACTTATGACCATGAGTGTATCTCGATTTCTTTCCTTCCTCATCATTCCTTTCATTGTTTTGATCCGCACTCAAATTGTCTCTTTGTATCTAGACACGTCTTCTTTGAGAAAATATTTCCCTACAAAACTAACTCACACCCTGATTTATGCATATCTTCCCAAACATTTTCAAAGTATCCATCAATTTTTATAGATAAGGATTTATACCAAGTAACGGCTTTCACCAAAGAGCACCTTGACTCCATCATCTTATCTCTCCTTTGCAACAAGCTAATTCCCAAAGTTCTCTCTGCCTGTCCATTCCCTGCTCAACAAGATGTTTCCACTTCATCTTCTTCCAAGGCGGCTTCTTGACGTTCTCCAATACAAGTAGTTCTTCCTATACATTGGGGATTATTGATTAAGTGAGATAAAACTCCCACTTTCGATCTCCCATCAAGTGTGACTGCCCTCTGAAACAAGTCCTTCCCCTTCCTTCAATCATCTACACTATTACAGTATTACGTATGGTCCCCCATGCCAAAAATAACATCTACATACCAAAACAACCTTCCCTCTAAGCACTACTATATCCTCCCCTTATCCCAAATAGAACCTACATCATTTACCTAAGCCAACGAGCATTCTCATTGGCGTGATTCCATGAAAGATGAATTCTTGCTCTTCAGAAAAACAAAACTTGGTCCCTTGCCCCACTCTCTCCCACTTAAAACATTGTCAGTTCAAATGGGTTTATAGGATCAAGAGGAACCCAGATGGCTCTATAGCTCGTTATAACGTCCGTCTCGTGGCAAAGGGTTTCATCAAATGACCCGGTACTGATGTTCTAGAAACTTTTAGCCTGGCTGTTGAACCAGACATCGTTCGCCTAATTCTTATCATTACTGTGGCTCGTGGTTAGGCGTTGAATCAATTCATGATTATAGGTCCCTAATGTTTGATATCTAGGAATTTAATTCCCTATAAATATGTGTGCCTGAAGTCTTTTTGTAACAATAATCGTTAACTTGATTATTAAAAGGTCAAAATCCTTAGATTGATTTAAACTAATTAATAAAGAAAGAAAAAGAACAAAGAATAAAGAACAAAATAAAAGAATAAAGAAAAAAAACGAGAAAAAAATATTAAAGAACAAAGAAAAGAAGAAATAAAAATTGAAAACGCTCATTCCCCAACCCTAAACCCTAGATGCCACTAGGGCTGAAAATGGGTCGGATATGGACCGAATCTCCCAATCCAATCCGATAAGAATAATTCATGAATCCGATTTGATTCGACGGATATTTGACTGTTAAATTCATATCCGATTTGCTATGTTATCGGATATTCGATCCAATAATCTGAATCAAAATATTTTGTAAATATTCCTTTTTATTGCAATATAAGAAATTAGGAAGATAAAATCATGGAATTTCCTTATTTTGATCCATACGACGCAATTAGAGTGAGAGAATTCAAACTGTTTTAAGTAATTTTGAAAAGAGAGGATTTTCAATCTCAATAAAAAATTTATTATAATATATATTAATGTAATATTAAAATTTGATAAGTTTTGACATTTTTTTTATTAAAAGTCATAAAGTATAATACAAGTTTCAAAAATAAAAAATAATAAAAATAATTTGTGTGTAACAAACTATGCGGTAATATATAAAAT
Source organism: Olea europaea var. sylvestris (assembly GCF_002742605.1). Lineage (NCBI taxonomy): Eukaryota > Viridiplantae > Streptophyta > Magnoliopsida > Lamiales > Oleaceae > Olea > Olea europaea. Next base: position 18,400 of record NW_019230046.1, read on the forward strand.
ATATTATATTATTATAACAAATCGGATCAAGTTGTTATCGGATCAGATGGACCTATATTCCTATCCATTCCATTTAGTTAACGAATTATCATATTCGAATCTTGATCGGATTATCAAATTGAGATCCTAAATTCATCTTTTATTAATTCGTTTGGATCAAAATCCAATCTATTGACAATCCTACACGCCACACTTTCCATCGCTTTCCTTGTAATCAAGGGGAAATTGCCGCCGAAGAAATCCAATGTAGACTTGCAAGAATCCCTTTAAAATTCCAGTCCTCCACAAATCCCCTTTTTTTCTTCATTCAATTTATCCCACAAAACCTTCTTGTTTCGGTCCTGCAACTACCAAAACAATCATCCACCCCTACAGCATGGCAACGCCTCCCACCAGCATTTTATCTGTCTCAACCACTATGGGAAATTGGTTATATAAAGTTGGTTTGATTCTTTTGACCAATTATTTGAGTAGGTCCCAAAAGCCAGGCGTAAATTTTTTGGGTCAAGTGGGTTCTACTCCGTAAGTAGATTAACACAATATATTTATTTTCTCAAAATCAATTTCAAGTGTGAGAAATTAAGGCCAAAAGATGTCATATGAAATTGAAATAAAATTGGTGGAAATGTGGAAAAATGTTAAAACATAAAAAATCTAGAAGATAAAAAGTCAATTTATATAGCTCGAGTTTAACATTTGGATTTTGGATCCCAATGGGTATCAATAGTTTTTAAAGGGAAGGGAACTGCATGCTAGTAAGTCAACAAGAGCATGCCATTAGGACTGAACAACGAAACCGTCAAACCGAATCAAAATCGCTTTTTTGAAACCATTGATTTAGATCCACGTAGATCCGTCAACATTTTAAATGTGAATCAAAACAAACCGCTTTGAAACGGTTTGGTTTAGGTTTCAATCTTTGTAAACCGTTTACAAAAAAAAAAAAAAAAAAAAAAAATTATAAAAAAATAATTTAAATTTTATCCAACTCAATTAAAACTAAACACATTTGAAATATATATATCCATATTAAACATAACACAATTAAACTCAATACCAAAATAATTATCCATCTCATTAGTTAATTAAAACATACATAAATATCCATCAGTTATCACAATTGTGAATGTGAAACCCTCAAATTGGGTAAAGTGATGAACAACTATTACTGAACCATATTCCATCAACTGCCCATTATAATTGAATAGACAAATAAATTTAGATTTTAATTCAAGCTCACACATTTCTTTTCCTTTTTCTAATATTTTTCTCAAATTTTAAAAATTTTCAAATCAGTTTATACAAATTTTATTATTTTTTGGTAATTATTTTCTATGCTTATTGGTAATTGTGTTGTTTAGTTCTAATTTTTGTTGAGGACCTTTAAGTTTTTAACTGACATATTTATGGCCAAGTCACTCAATTATTTAATTATATTTTAATTTAGTTTTTAGATTTTACTGTTAATTGTTACAATGATTTGGTGGATTATTAAATGGATGTTTGAAGATTTGACCAATAAGCCTTTCGACATATTACTTTAGTGAAATTAAATGCAAATAAGTACAAGATATGTCCCCAAATTGTCAAAAATGTAATAGCTATTCAAATATTCACAATTGTTTGAGTCTGCATTCCATATTGGTAAACGAATTCTTGATTCCTTGACAAGTTCATTGAGTGAAAATAAGGTTGAGGAGATTTTCCCTAAAAATTGGTTGTACAGTAACAAAAAAACAGATAGTAATTTGTCAATATTTGAATGTGGTAGAAAAATTTAACGATTCACAAAAAATTATAGAAGGTATTATCGTATTTGATTTTTTATTCATTCTATTGTATTAATTATTTTATGTCATTTCATTATAATCAACGAATTCATGTACTATATTCTTATCTTAATGGAGAGAATGAATCATGTGTTACAATTACACATGTTACGCCAAAGAGTATCAACTAAGAGGTTAAACTGTTTCTGTCATGCTGTTGCATTATAATTATTAGAATTATAGAACTTTGTTTTGTTATATTTTTAATGATACTATATATGTTTTAACGTGAAATTTTAGACTAATTTTTATTATTTAACTTGTTCGATATATGATATTTTTACTTGCTAAATCGTGGTTTTAATTTGTACTAAATCGAAAGAAGTGGTTTGGATTTGTTTGGTTTAGAAATTGAAATGGTTTGGTTTGGTTTGGTTTGGAAAAATTTCAATTCACTTTAAGTGGTTTGACTTGAAAATTTGTCACAAACCATTCAAATCGAATCGTATTCACCCCTACGCGCCACCATTAGGCATGGGTCACAGACGTGTGCATGTGCTTGTGCTTGTAGTAGGCCCAAGTTAGAATATATTTTTTCGTAAAATAATATTCTCATTATATTATTTTTATCATTAAATAAATATTTATTTCTCGAAATTTCTTTGCATAGCATGTGTCGATTATTAGAAGGTGACGATTTGCTTATTCAAACTTAGAGTCCGAACATTTACCATCTAATTAATGATTTTATCTTGTGCAATATATTCAATTAATCCATCACAGTGCACTGTAATGGACAAACTACTAATACTTATATAACTAATCATCATGTGTTTACTTTTGGAGAATATAGAGACATAACTAATTATAGAATCCCAAAAGAGATTATAGTACTTGAAATGTTGAAAGTAAAGATATCACAATAAGTTATGTTATTATGAAAAATAAATAAAATTGAAAGAAAAAGTGTCAACAACAATTTTATATATCGACTGGAGAAGTAATTGGCCAAATAAAATGAGGTAAACTTAACAAAATTGAATGTCTTGTAAAAAAAAATTGAAGTTTTTGGATGTTCAATTCGAACGCCTATAAGTGAATATTTATGAAAAAAGAAATAAAATAAAATGAAGTCGTAACATATAAAGCACGACCCGCAATATAATGAAATTCGCAAAGACTGTGATGGAATCAATCACAAATCAGACAATGTATATAATTTTATATGCATTTAATAGTAAAATTATGGCCAACTCATTTGGCATGATTATTAATACTATCTCTCAAGAATTTTATGTTTGAAGCGCATATAATTTAAGTGATTATAACGAGGAAGAATATTGATGCATCGTACTCTTTTTTCTTGACTAATGCTTTGATCGATTGGATTTTTCGACAAGAATTTTAATAAGGCAACTTTTGTAGCTACTTAAAAGAATAACGTATTCTTTTTTTTTTTTTTATTCCAACAAAATTTTACGAGACATATTCTTTATGTAATGAATGTCCATGAACTAATTGACATTTATCTTCAAGATAATAGTCTTATATGTTATAAATTATGAAATGACACCATAATAGAATTGTTAGAAATCTACTTATCATGAGCAGCGGAAAATGAAAATAATTTTTCAATTCCCACCATAGATCTCTCTATGTCTAGATAAAAATTGTGATAAAGATTATACATTTTATGAGATCTGCAAACTCCTTTACTATTCTTTCGTTCCAACGATCTTGATTCGTCACCCACAGCTGTCCAATTGTCCGGCCTCCAACAATGATCCATATAGAGCACAAGATTGCAGAATTATGATTTTTTTTTTCTTGTGCTAGCAAGAATAATGAATCTCTACAAAATTGTAAACCCTAATTACTTATTTATATAAGTCCAAATGGTTTGGCCTGACCCGATCCAATATTTAATTAACCCATTAATCCAATTAATTAAGTCGGCCCTATAAATAAGCAACACAATTAATTAATTTATCAAATGTTTGTTAAATTAATTAATCGATAAATCACAATCTTTCAGTTCTCCTTTTGTGTGCGACCCATCATGTTCTCGATCATGATATCTAACGACGTGAAATATTATTTTAATCTAATCTAAATTGATAAATTAAAACACCCTTTTAATTTATCATCAATTCACACTCACCGTCCCAGATTGACATCTAGCAATGTGTCAGGGCAATACATGTGACTGGAAATGTCACATGGTATGACAAAACCAAATTCGTTCGTTTACTGTGAAATTATATTCCCTTTGTCAATATGACCCGATCAATTACGAGATATAAAAGTGTGTTAATCTCGATTATCGATCATATTTTTCACTCCATTATTAAGTCAATATAAAATGCGTACACCTTGGCCAAGCATTTCGTTGTCGACTTAATTGAATGAAATGCAGATCATGATCTCTTACTATCTAAAAGTGATGAATCCTCTATTGGTCATTCAAAACCTTCATACGATTCTTAATATACCCAAAAGATGTCGTATTAGCGGCCCTTGACAGAGCAACATCCAACACCGTCAAAACATGACTGTCCTCGTATAAGATACTATGACGACATCAAGTCAAAAAACCAATCCCACTACCTAGTATTAAAGATTAAACACTGACACTCAGATAGTTATCCATGTAGAATCTCTAGGCGGGTCTCCAATGTTTTGTTCTATAACAAAACATCCACGTGTTCATTCAAGTGTCACCATACTTCAACTTGTGAGATCAGCTACTTACTTCACAAGTAAGAAATATCACACGTGATAGTTTATCTGTAATGACGATATCCGTATCTCGTTATTACTTATGACCACGGACGATTTAAGACTCAATCATATGTAATTTGTATCTCACAATCACAAGTTCTTGTGATTAATAAATTACGAAAATTTGAATCTACGGACTCTATTATTTAATTTAATTGTCTATTAATTAAATAATAGATCTGTCATTAAATCACATTAATTATATATTAAATTATTTATGTCCAATATTGATTGGATTTAGAAAATAACACTTACAAGAATAACAAGATCTGTCTTTACAAAACTATCAAGTTACTATAATCACTAAAGATTGATAAAAATCTTGTATGAATATGATAATGCTTGAAAGTGATGACAAGAAATAGAAAACACACCACTAGAATTGTGATGTTGGAGATATTCGTAAAAAACATTGATGACTCGATGCAAGGATTTTATTTATCGAAATCAAAGGAGTAGTTGCACTCCTTTTGCTTTGCTCAAATTTGTCCTATTGGATTTTCTTGACCATCTTAATGATAATATTTTATTACTCTAATTTTCTTATAAATATTTCTATCATTTTTCTTCGTTTAGTATTTTTAAACTTTTGTGTTTTTGCCTAACTAAATTTTTAGGAGACAATTATTCTACAAATAGTCATCAAATGGCGAGAGTTGCAAAATCTGAAATAATTGTTAATAACTATTTAGTCTTATTAGAATATTTATATAAGTCTTACTCACTCTAGAAGAGTATCCAAATTGTAACTCTCATTAAAACCATATATATAAGGATTGACGTTATAATATATTACACACTCAAGTTTTGACTCTCTTTACTTTTCTCTCTTCGAATCATTGTTTTTTTCTATAGTTTTCTAACAATTTAATAATATTTGTAGTATAGAAAATATAATTAGTTTATCATTGAGAACAAAAAAATAAGGAAAGGAAGAGAATTATTTATTTATTTATTTTTATTATTTTGTAAATTTTACATGTAATGGGCCTGAGATAACTAAGTATAGTATGAAAATTATACCATTATAGTCTAAAAAGTTGCATCATTTTGGTGAAACGGGTTGAATATGGTCTTAGAAACAAGTGGAAATTACATATTCTAAGAGATTAAAAATTCTCTTTTTATAAATAAGATGCAATGTTTAGTATTTCACAAATCAGAAATTTTTTTAATTAATTAATACATTTAAAAATTAATTAAAAAACCAAAATTTTCATATTTGAATATTAAATACTAATTATAAAAATTCCATTCCAACCCTAATCAATTTCCTCTCTCTCTCCATCTCCTTCTCTCTCTTCCCACCCGTCTTCTCTCTCTCTCTACGGCAGCTCACTCCGGCTCCAACGATTGCTACTAGTTTGGGCAACGAGGGTTCTATTTTCATTTATGTTTATCGTGGTGGCTGCGGTGATAACGAGTTTTGGGGATTTTTTTGGTAGTGTAGTGCTATAGTCGTGTGGTGACGGTGGCGCTGCTAATCGTGATGGTGGTGAGAATTCGGTGGCCTTTGACAACATCGCTCGAAGCGGCACCCATTGAGATGCGGTATTGTGACACCGCTGCATGTGCGGCGTTGTGGTGGTCGGGAGCGTTGTGGTGGTCGGGATGTTGGTATGGTGATGGCTGTGATATTTGAGTTGTTGGTGATGTTAACTGAGTTGTAGTTCTCGATCTAGCATTGGGCTGGAGTAGCTCGGGGGAGGAGGCGAGGGTGTTGTGATGTTGGTAGTGGGTTGTGGTGTGATCATAGTGGTGGCCAGGGCGGTAGTGGTTGTCCCAAGTGTTGGTGGCGGTTGCGGTGCTCTAAGGTGACGATGGTGGTTTGTGTGTAGGATGGCATGGGTGACAATGATCTGTCTTTCATTGTTTTGGAGATTGGGTTTTGTTAATGTGGTGGTGGTTTGCATTGCAATAGTGAGAGATGGCCGGTGGTGTTGTGCTTGTTGTGGTGGTTTTGCGTGGTGACAGTGTTGTTGTCAGGTGGTGGTGGTTTTGACAGTGATTTGTGACTCACAATTGGATACGTGACCTGAAAATTGTGACTGTGACTCACAATTGGATACGTGACCTGAGATTTGTGACTGTGAATATTAAGTGTTCGTGGTGGACACAAATTATTTGGTTAACTGTGACCATTAAATTAGTTAATCTGTGACCAATGAAAAAGATAAATTGTGACCGAAAAATAATGTGTGGCCTAAAAAATTATTAATTTGTAATCGATAATTTGTGACTTGTAATATTTTTTATTTGTGAATAATAAATAAATCGTGACTTATAAATTTTTTGATTTGTAACTGATGAACAAACTGTGACCTATAAACCTTTGGAATTGTGACCGTAAAATAATATATGACATAAAATTTCTGATTTGTGACAAAAAAAAATAAGTGACGAATTAAATCGTTAATTTGTGACCAAATTATATAAATTTATGACTTAAATATATTTAATTACTAAAATAAATAAATAATTTTAATTAAATTATAAATAATTTTTAATAAAATTCTGATTTTTGAAATTCGAAACTTGTTTTCTTGTTTTTGAAATATGTCATAATTAATGTCTTACTTATGAAATTTTCCCTAAAAACGTGAGCCAAAACATGTGGTAAAACAAATGTAATTTGCTTTTCATCAGGCAACTTGACATTTCAACACAGATAATAAGATAATGAATCACAGTAAGCAAAATTTCATAAAAGGAAAAGCATCAAGACAGCAAAAGCCATAGCATCTCAAATTGAATCAAATTTACTTTCAACTTATTTTGCCTAAAAAAACTTTGTCATTAACAAAATTTATTTTGTTAAAAAGTAACTTTCAATCGCAACCACATAAAGCTCAGTTCACGACATATAAATTTAAACAAATAATGAGAACAAAAAAAGTTGCTAAAACTTATCAACTTATTTATACGCCAAACAAAAGAACGAAAGTTAATGACAGATAGCAGTATAATAAATACTAGTAAGAGGAAACATAATGTTCTAAATTCAGACCAGATAGGGACACTCGGTATCTTCTGATTACAAGCGAAAATATAGGAGAAATCAAAAACTGACGGAAAATAATAAATTGTAAAGAATCTAGCTGGCTGCACGTATCTATGCTCGTCGGTTCCAAAATTGCAGAAATGCATTTATGCAACAGCAGGCATGTCTTTGAGCCAGGCATCCAGTGGCTTGCCGATTGAGTACACGATAAAGCCAATTTCCCTCAGCTTATCCACATTGATAATGTTCCTTCCATCAAAGACAAAGGCAGGTTTCTGCATGTTGTCGTATATCTTCTGGTAATCAAGAGTCTTGAACTCGTCCCACTCGGTAAGAATGCAAACAGCATGTGCATCTTTAGTTGCCTCGTAGGCATCCCAAACAACACTAACTTGCTTCACTGTGGTGGGGCTCATGGGCTGGAGATGGAGAGGATGGTCCCAATCGAACTTGTTCATCGTAAGGTCCCTCTGGATCTGGTCCTCGGTAACCTGAGGATCGTAAATGCTCAATCGAGCTTTGTCACCCAAAAGTCCTTTGCAAACATCGATAGCAGGAGTTTCTCTGGTATCGCCTGTATCCTTCTTGAAAGCAAAACCCAAGATGGCAACTTTTTTGTTGGCGACTGTGTTGAACATGGAGGCAACAACACGGTTCACAAAACGAGACTTCTGATAATCATTTATCTTAATGACCTGTTTCCAGTATTCTGCCACCTCAGGAAGACCATTGCACTCGCAAATGTAAACCAAGTTAAGGATGTCCTTCTGGAAGCAAGAGCCACCAAAACCAACACTAGCGTTAAGGAACTTGGGACCAATTCTTGAGTCAGTACCAACAGCATAAGAAACTTGTGAAACATCTGCACCAGTAGCCTCACAAAGAGCAGACATGGCATTGACTGATGAGATTCTTTGAGCCAAGAATGCGTTAGCAGCAAGCTTTGAGAGCTCAGCGGACCACAAGTTAGTGGTAAGGATGTTTTCTTCAGGAACCCAGTGAGCATAAACATTCTTCAGTGCTTTAACTGCCTTTAAGCCTTCAGGGGTTTCCCGACCTCCAATCAGAACCCTGTCAGGCTTGAAAAGATCTTTAATTGCAGTGCCCTCAGCAAGAAATTCTGGGTTAGAGAGAATCTGAAAGTTAATTCCCTTGCTGTTGTGGGTCAAAATTTTTTCAATGGCCTCAGCTGTTTTGACAGGGACGGTGGACTTCTCAACCACGATTTTGTCAGATTTTGATACGTCGGCTATCATGCGGGCTGCACTTTCCCAATATGTCAAATCTGCAGCTTTTCCAGCTCCAAGACCCCGAGTCTTGGTGGGAGTATTGACTGAGACAAACACTATATCAGCTTCAAAGACATGTTTCTCGACATCCGTGCTGAAGAAAAGATTCTTGCCCCGACACTGTTTCACCACTTCATCAAGGCCTGGCTCATAGATAGGGAGCTGATCACTGTTCCAGGCTTTGATGCGGGGAACAGATATATCAACAACCGCCACTTCAATCTTAGGGCACTTGAGTGCTATCACTGCCATGGTGGGGCCTCCAACATATCCAGCTCCAATGCAGCAAATCTTCACCATTTTTCCTCTGTTCTAGTACTCTGGAAAATATACACTCATTTATGAGATACGCATAGATTTCTCAACTTATATTTCCAGAAAAAATATAAGATAATAGGAACACTGTGCAATGAATCACAGCGGTGGCAAATCTCAGGATGATTTCAGCAGTATTGCCATGTACAATATATAAAGTGGTTAGATCTTATACCCGTCACAACAGAATAGTTTCTCAAAACAAATGGGTGGCGATCTATACTCTTAAGCCCTAGCATGAAGTCTTAGTACCTGTATTACAAAGATATGCTTATTATTTCCTAGCGAGAAAGTTAACACGTAGTATCTTCATAATAAGATCATGGAATTTTCTCTAACAACAAACCACGTCCTATTCCTAATAAATTTCGGTCAATTATTTCAGTAATATTCTTGAAAAGTAAACCCTGATCAGAACTGGAAAGGTAATAATTTATGAAAATATAAATCAAAAGAAAATTTTAGATTTTGTTTCTAATAGAAAGAGAGTTTTTCTAATGGTTGAAAACAATTATATGCAATTTAAAGCATATATAGCATGAGATTACAGGCATTAATATTTAATTACATTCAGAATGATCAAATAGATAAACGTGACCAAAAGATTATGTTTCCTCAAGAAACCCATTACCCAGCATTTGATAGCATAGATTACCAAAATCAACATATTATTTAATCATCCTTTTCAAAATCCAACTATAAGCTTCAAATTCGATCTGGCGCATTATTGTAGACAAAGAAGCATAGAAAAATAAAAAATTTAAACCAAATGCAGCTTTTCATAATTCTTTTTGAAAGATCAAGTTTTTGAACAGAGATTTCATATCTCCAAGAATACAGCATATCGGATTTACTAATTCGAATCACCTAATTACCGTAATTTGCAATAGATCTAGATACTACTGTTCAGTTGCATGTAATAAGCTCAAATAATTACTACTCGTAAGTTTAAGTTGGATCTAAACCAACAGAAAGCCAGATCCCAGGCTAGACTCCTCTAAACACTAATAGATCTAAGAAAACTCCAAAATTGACATCACAACACAAATTCTGCAGCAATAGATAGATCAAATCAAATTCATTTAAATCATTAGGACCAAACCATTTGCCGACACAATTATTCAGATCAGTGAACAATCATAGCAATTAAGCAATCAACCATAGACATCCATTCCTATTTCATCACGCCGACACGTTAAATCAACATCATTTCTTCACACGCACATAAAATGCTCAAAAAAATTCGCATCTACCGACACATATTACAGAGTGTATGTATTACGAAAACGAAAACGAAAATTTCACCTCTTTTAGATCGCACGTTTGGAATTCTGAAATCAATGTACAGAGTCGAAGAGAGGGAGTGGTGCGAAATTCTGTAAGAGCGCCAGCGCGGACACCTTCTTTAATAGTCGTTGAGGAACTCTCATCTGAAAGGACAATAGTATCCCTATTTATATAGGTTAGGCAGCGATAAATTTTGGAAATTCAATAAAATTACAAAATTACCCTTTGAGTGATAAAATTAAAAATAGAAAGAGAAAAAAAAAAAAGAAAAGAAAAGAAAGAAAGAAGCATATTAGAAATTGTACAGGGCAATTTCCTACAAAATCCTTACCAACCCCTCATTGTAAGGGTCGATCCCACATGGAAAAAAGAATAAAATATCGAGGCCTGCACTGTGAGTATCTGGCAGGAGTCTGTTATACAGACGTGTAAGTGTAGTAGGGCTCAATCATATATGGGAAGTGTAGACATAATTTTTCCTTGCCTAACATAAAATGATTTTTTTAAATGAATTTTAAAATAATAATTTTTTGGAGACTAGGTTAAAAAGTTAAAAAAAAAAAGAAAAAAAAAGTTTTGAATTTACGTAAATAAATATTTCATTGTGAATATGAGATTGAAAATGAAATTGAAAAAAAAAAAATTTTGATTTAATAAATGTCAAATGAGGGCTTAATATTTTCTACACGCTATGATTTGATGGTGTTTTAGTTGGGGGTGTAGGGGTAAAATAGAGATTTTAGGAAGATATTTTCTGGCCAAAAAAAGGTAATATCCACATGTATGGTATTTAAATCTTTTTATTTAATAATTT
>NW_019230046.1:34846-62996 GCF_002742605.1 Olea europaea var. sylvestris
ACACACACACACACACACACATATATATATATATATATGAAGAGGAAAAATTGAAGGATTTGGAGTTCCAGAAATAAATTTGAACAATTGAAATTACCTTCATTTCCTCCCTCTATCTTCACGTCTTTTCCACTTCAATCAAAAAAATTGTTCCTCGTTCGTCAGATTGGGGGGGACTGTCGATGGGGTAGAATGTATTTGGGGCTTAGGGTTAGAAACAATCTTGGGCTTTGGTGATTTCTTCTTGCGCGATTTCTAGTTTTGCCCCAGAATTTGGCTTTTAGGGTTCATAGGATTTTTTGTGAATCGGGTGAGGCGTGTTTCATTGGTGTTTGGAATTAATGATACGGCATTTAACTGCCAGCTATGAATTCCATCCTCCACGTGTGAAATGGTCATTGACACAAATTTCTTTATGAGTAATGGAGGGCAACATTATGAAATTCAGTGAGTAATTGGGTGCAAGTTAAAGTACGGTAAGTAAAACGTGACACTATCTAAATTTCTCAGTGTGTCCTCCCTATTGACAGGTTGTCGAAAACAGCGCCTATGTGGCCCTATTTGAGAAAAATTATTCAAAAAAAAAAAAAGGTTGAACCCCAATCTTGAGGACCCAACGCCCCGTTCCTAGAGTTTTGTGAGGGAGATAAATTGCGAGATGTGCCCCCAACAGATCAGGGAACAAGAACTGCCTGTACACTGCGCCTATAAAGAATTCAATTCAATGTCTCAGAAATCAAACTCTCACACTGCGGTTGTCAGCAAGACGTGAGATAACCTCACTCCTGTCCTTTGCACCATTAGACTATACCTCGGGGGGCAAAATTATTCAATTATAATTGCAGTTGCTTCATGGTCAATTGATGTGAAGCCAAAAGCAATTGTCAATTCGTTTGAGCACTATAAAATTAGGACTCCGATATATTTGAATTGCAAGTTACAGATGAAGTGGATGAGGAAAGCCAAAAATTTATTGCAATATTAAGTGTCGGATTGGATAAAACTCCATAATTGAATCGGATCAAATCGGACCCGACCTAAATTGAATCAAGTTGAACGGTTCTTCTTATATTACATACCTGAATGGGTATCTAAATTGAAAATCGACGGGTTTGGCTCGATTTTCAATTTTAGATAATATAAGTAAATAACAAATCGAATAAAAATCGAATCTCCCTATTTTTTTTTAATTTATTTATCTTAAATCAGCCAATTTTTTTTTTTTAAATAAATTGCTAAATAATTAATTTAACCAAAACCCAAAAATATGATTTTTCACATTTCTAATTTTCAATCCAATCCCAACTTAATAAAATTGACCTAAATTTTACCCAAATCTATTATTCGACCATAATGTTGTTTCCACAGTTCTAAAAATTCGAATTGAAAGGTTGACTATGACTCTCTTCATAATTGTGAGCTTGCTATCTTCTTTGTGATTTTAAGAATCAAATCTATGAAGAATTAAACAAAGAGAGGCGCAACAGATATGTAAGACTGGACTACATTATTTTGTAGAAGTTAAGATTAAGCATATTATTAGTAAAATTAATGTAGTATTATTGTAAATATTAAAAAAATAATTATTGTGGAACCCAAGATCCGAATGGAACAAACTCGAACGATTCTATAATTAAATCTGACGATTCCGCTTACTATACTCGAAAATTCAAGTTCGAAAAAACCTAATCAGACAATGTCCAACCCTAATTAAGTGAACAGATTTGACACTTCACTAAACTAGTCGAATGGATATTAACGTCTTCCTTAATCATCTAAATAAACAAGTCATGTATGCTTTAACTGAAGAAGAAATCATTGTCACAATTAAACAATAAAAGAAATGAGATAATCTTGAGGATGATAGTACGGGGAAAAATGAAAAATTGTGCCATGAAGCCCTAAACATGCTTAAAAAACTAGAAATATTATGACTTCAACAAGATGCCCAAACCAGTGAGTGATTTACGTACTTTCAAGTGCAAAAATGTGGTAATAACTCGAAACAATAAATTATTGTGACAAACAACTTTAGATTAATATTTTGTTTCATAATAAATTTCCTTTAAACTTTTAGTGTAATTTAGCATATTTTTTTTAATATATACATATATAATTATTACAGGCAGTTAGTACAAAAAGGTCCATATCTTTCAACGTTATTGTGCAAAACGTTATTACCTTTCATTTTTTGGCATTTTCACTCATACCTTCCACATTTCACTGCGCAAAAGGTCATTTTCATCCATTTTGATGATTTTATCCTTCTATTTAATCAAAACAAAAACAAAACAAAAGAAAAACAATGAACCAATTGCAATCAAAGTCCCAAAATTTCAAAAAATTACAACTGAGTTAAAAATTTATTTTTAAAAATCAAAAATAAAAATTAAAAAAAAACTTTATTCTTAACCCACCAAATTGGAGAGCATTGAAATTTCGATAAATTTCAATAAATTATCTATGTGAATCTATAATTGTATATGTAAAAAACAATGCTTTTCAAGAGAAAAAAAATCAAAAAAAAAAAAAAATGGGGGAAAAATTAGTGGTTTCTACTTATTTTGAGTGAAATAAAAACAATTTATAGCTATGATAATGTCAACAACTTCTCTCTGAATGACCTCTTTCATAACGGCACTCTTTAGGATGACTTTCTTGTCGGACGCAGTAGACCCGATTGAGGGCTTCCAATCTTTTGAGGATGTCGGGGACGGAGCCACTAGCTCTCCACCACCACTTCTCTTTGACTCTTTGCTCATTTGCTTTAATTTACTTGATTTCTAGATCCAAAATTTTGAATTTTGGGTTTATTGGAAACTTTCGGTGAAGAGAAAAAAGATAGGTGACAACAATGTATGTGCGGTCTTTCAAATTTGTAAAGATTTTTATAATTTTATTTGAAATTCGAAGTAAGGCAGTAATTAATTACAAGCAAAAAGCTAACTCCAAAATAAAGAATGGACCTTCAGGGTGCAGCCTTGCTTGTGCTTGTGGGGTCCAAAAAACTCTCGGCTAAAACATAAAATGATGGCTTTCTAAATCAAAGGCACCACTCAGTCTTCAATTAAAATAAAATAAGTTATTTTACATTTTACAAAAGTAAACTACTTGTATGAAGGTGACATGGACTTCGGCCCGTTCTTAAATTCAGACCGTGACAAAGAGATATGGAATAAAGGAATATTTCAGCTAAGCTTAAAATAGATAAGTAATAAGTTTCTTAAAAATAAATAATTATTTAATAGTTAAAGTTAAAAATAATTAAGTTACTCATTTTAACGTTAAAGTTAATTTTTCTTTCAAAATAAGTAATTTTTTTTTATTGTGGAAGTGACAAAAAATAGCATAAGCAAATATTTTAAGCAACAAAAAGCTACTTAACTATTATTCCCTCCATCTCATTAAAAAAAGGCTTATTTTTCTTTTTCATTTATCCCAAATTGTAGGCCAATTGGTGAGTGTATAGTTAATTTTTTTAATTTTTTAGAATACCCCTTTTAATGTGACTTGTTATTAACAAATATAAACTTTCTTTACACGTTGTATGGGTATATTACGAAAAAAATAAGTGAATGTTGTGAATACTGTGATTAATTAGTGAATGACAATTATACTACTATAACCCTATTTTTAATTACAATTGTATCATCGATTCTTTCCTATAAATATGCGGCTTTAGTTATCTACACACAAATCTATTGACTTTAAAATTTTTAAATATTCTAGTACAATACCATGTTATCATTGATTTTAGCTAATTGAGTTAGCAAAAAAATTTCTCTTTCTGCTTTCAAATCTTTAGCCAGTTAAGGTATAAATTTTTTTATTAAATCAAAGCAAGACTAGGTGTTCTAGCAAATTTAATTTACAAAGAAAACTCTTTTAATTTGCTTCAAAAAAGTGTTAGTATTCTCCTAATTTTAAATTGCATAGCAAAGCGATATAGATATTTTGTCTGTTTATATCAATTTGACTATACAAATTTGTGATAGATAAATATTTACGTTAATGTAATTTTTTTGTTTATTATTCTAGTACAATATTTCAGAAGAATATTTTATATCATAAGTTCTCGCTCTCTTTTTGGACCAAAATGGTTAGACTGGGAAGAAAGATAAGGTTGATTCTTGGGTCGTATCAAAAGGGCATGGAGATAATTTTTGAATAAGAAACAATCTAAATCAATGTTCTAGAAGAATATTATAGCATTGCTTGAAAAAGAATATGATATTTATATTATTTTGTTGCTCTTGGAGAAGAACAAATTCGTACATACAATATTTAAAATAATATTGTATTATTACTCTCTAAAATGTATGATATTTTTTCATAATATATTCTTGAAAAGATTCTGTTTGTAATTTTAATTTCCTACAAAAACACACTTTACAATTTCATTAATATTTCTAAAGAATATTATGTTGATTTTGAAGAAGTACTAATTTAAATGCATTTCCTTCTGATTAATTATCACGTTCTTATTCTTTTTAATATGTAATGTAATTTATGAATTTTGTACTCTTATATATGCTTATTAGAAAAATATGGTACTCCTGAAATAGCACATATTTAGTTAGATTTTATTAATTCGAAAAAGCCTAATTAAATATGATTTAAATTATATTTTTACTCATGAAGAATAAATTTTTATACAATTAATTATTTTGAATAATAATATCCTATTGCTCTTGAAGAGCATGACATTTTGATTTCAACATTCTAGAAGAATATTAACTTTTTGCTTTTAAAGAATACTATATGCTTCATAAGAGCATAATGATACAATTTCAATATTCCAAAAAGAATATTGAAATGTTGTTACAAAAGAAGCATACTTTTATAATAAATTAGTATACTAGAAGAATAATCAATTATTGCTTTTGGAACATAACACGATAGTAATATTTTTAAATATTTCAAAAGAATATAGCTACATCGTTTGAATCAATTTTTATACAAATTAATATTCTAAAAGAATATTGTGTTGATTTGGAAGGAGCACATTTTTACATTTATTCAAGAATATTATGTGTTTTCTCTTGAAGAATCACAAATTTATAGATTTCGATGTAAACATTGCATTATTACTTTAGAAATAATATAAATTTAGAATCCATATGTTAGAAGAATATTAAATTATTCTCTCATTATTCCATAAGAAATAATTTTTGTTGCTCGTAAAAAACACAAATTATGACATTACAATATATTGAAAAAGATTGTACTCTTACTCCTGAAAAGCATAAATTTATAAGATTTTAATTCTCTAATAATAACAATTTGTGCTTCCGAAGTAGTAGAAATCTAGAAAAATATCATAAGTTGAAATGTATGTTTTTTACTTATGTATCATACACAAATATTTTGTTTAGCTTTCATTATTAGGTTAATGAAATTTATTCAGTTTGATGAGAAGTAATTGTGAATTGTCATTCCATAGCGTTAAAGAAAAAAAAAAAGGATTTGTTATATGCAAATTCTGTCATTCATTATGTATTAATTGTTATTATATTTATTAAATTATTATACGCGGTGCAAATGTCATGAATGGGTTACTGTATGTTCTTTTAAGTGCATTAATAAGAAAATAAAAGTAATTATATATTTGAAACTCGTGACCATAGAATTTACATTAAAAAAAAAAAAATAATCTGACAACTTTAGATCAAAGGCCATTTATATTCCTCCTATTAAATTTGTAGCGTTAAATGCATATTACGATAATTTTATGTATTATATAGATACATATATTTCATGATGATACTTATAAATTTACCATCCAGTAATTCTAATACAATGCTTAAATAATATTGTTCACGGTGAATTAGTTATGCTAACTTTCTGCATCTTTGAGAACATGAAATTTGAATATATGATAAATATATATTTAAAAGTTTACATTGATAAATTCATTTTTTATTTATTTATGATTTTCAAGAAAAATTTAAAACCAAAGTTTTGAATCTAAATTATTTAGTTTAAATATTAAAATTATGTTATTTGCATTATTGAATTTTGCTTGAAACAGAAATTTTAAATTTAATTGCTAAAATTTAGATGTGGTTCATTTAAATATCTAAATTCTTTTAAACTATTTGATATCATTGATTTAAATATCAATCATCAATTATAATTAATTCTCAAAAGATATTTTGAACATACTTCATCAACATTGTTAAATAGTTCATTGTTAATATGTGTTATATCAGTAGAAAATTATTTATGCTTTTTTTTTTTTTGTTGAGAAAATGATAATAGAGTATTTTTACATAATTTTTACTACATAACGTACATTGACTATCTGATTAAACTAGTCACAACTACTTGAAGGAGAAAGACGAAAAATGATAGCGATTATATTAATACAATATCAATTTCTGTAGATCTGATTGAAAGTTCCAAAAGGACTAATTTTATTTTATTTGTAGGGATGCTGCTATTAATTTGTTCTTAAATTGGAAAAAATGAACATATTAATTTTCTATACTATACATTTAGTGCAATTGAATGATGTATTCAGCCAGCAGTTCAATGGCTCTTATATTTTTATTGTTTGACATGTTCGGTTAGACCATCACTGAATCAATATGATGCGAAATGAGAATTCAAATGACCATTTAACGAGAAATCAGAAGATTCTTCAATCCAATGTATTTCTATATGATATTAGTTTTCTCTATTATTGGTCAAAAACAATCAATAACTAAATAATGATTGAATTCACTATACTTCTAAAAGTTAATTAGGATAATATATGAGGCCTGTCACTCTCTACGTTAATCATCTAAATATTATTTGTATCTAATTCAGTTTGATACATCCTCTAGATGATTGATAGTTTTCGCAACCTAAAATTTGTGAAATTACTACTCAAAATTTTAAATAATAAGCACAACTTTTAGATTATACAATTTAAAACGGTTTGTTTTGTTAATACTAATGAGCCTAAATATCAACATTTTAATAAGTGTTAATTTAAAAATTGGTAAATTGGTTGAAGACAATTATTTCTTAAACGTCTCCAATTAATTTAATTGAGAACAAAATACTTTTCATATCTATTTAGAGAATGATATTATGCATCTTGTCAACATCATGTTCACCTAATATAATTGGCTTATGATCAGAGCATGATTTCTTCATCTAATTATTTGATAGTGTAATACATGAAAAATTCACCCATCACATTGCACTGAGATTAAAAATAAAGAATGTTGTGAATAAATCGTAGTTCAAACCCTTATTCCAAATGGGTGATATTTTATAATATAGTTTGTTGATTATCATTTCAATTGAACAATTCTTTCAGCATTATGGGGAGAAATCAAAAAGTTGAAAATAATTTACAAATACATTATTATCTAAATTCTAGCAAAAGATAATTTGAACTAGAAGTTCGAATGATAATTCATTCAAATACATTTACTGACCAAAAAGATCAATAATATCTTACACACCAATTTTAAATAATCCAATTCGAATTAATGTTTTGAAGAATAATTAGTTAACATTATATTTGATAAATTTATACCATGCCTAAGCGTGATGGTATTTGATTCCAACACAAAAAATCTCCAGGCGAAAATGGAGCAATTATCGTAAATGGTCTCATTAATGAGGCATATACTCTTGATAAGCAATTAGATATAACAAATTATAAAATTTCGAAAGAGGTTCAAGTATATGATATATTAAAAATTAAGATGTCTCAACAAGTTATGTCATTATAGAAAATAATATATTCAAAAAAGAAAAAATTGTCGACAACGCTCTTATGCATGATGTACTACATCATAACAAGGAATCAAAATAAATACCTCAAAATACATCAATCAAAGTAATGACTGGTCAAAATAAATGGACGCAATTCTAACAAATTGAATTTACTAGAAATAACTAATGTTTTGGGATTTACAATCCAAACAACTAAAGGTGTATACTTATACAAAATGGAAATAAAGAAAATAAAGACGTGATATGTAACATATGATTTTTAGTATAATAATTTTCACAAAAATCGTGGTGGATGAAATCACGAGTTCATATCATGTTATCTCGATGATTCATAAAATTTGAAATGCTTTATAGTCAACTCATCTGGTATGACTATTAATGTTATCCCTAAAAGATTTAGCCCCTATTGGGGGGGATTAAAAATTAAATTTTTAGCAGATTTTAATAAAAGTTTTTGAAATTTTTGGAACAATGAAATACGTGATTCATACATTGTTTGACTTTGACTTAGATTTAGATTAAAATATATTAATATCTAATTTAAATCAATACGAAACGGGAGCTTAATATGCTTGAACATAATTTTAAGTGATGAGGGGGAGTAAATACGTGTTGTACTCTTTTCCCTTAATCAAAGTTTTATCCTATTGAATTTTTTGACAATTTTTTTAACTATACAACTTTATAGCGTATTCAAAATAATAAATGTTTTCTCTTTCCTTCATTAGGAATTTTTTTCACATGGTTTTTCCTAAATAGGTTTTAGCGAGTCATATTCTTTATGTAATGAATGTCTATAACATACAAGACATTTACCTTCAAAATAATACTCATGTATGTATGACATTCTTGAAGATATCATCAAGAGTTATTTTTCAAATTATCATATTATTACAATCATCAAAAGTTGATAAGATATTTCATATGAAGATGATGTTATATAAAAACTACATGACAATATGAGACATATTTCACAAAAAATTGTAATATTGAAAATGTTGACATACAAGTAGGGATGTAAACGAGCCGGGCAGGCTCCTTTTCTCCCCCCCCTTTTTTTTTCCCTTCCTTCCTAAACTGCTACCTTAAAAGGCAGCCTCAAAATTTTTTTTATTTATTTTTTTTTTTAAAGCTCGCAAGCTTACGGGTCAACTTGAGCAAAGCCCGTGTCCCCAAAATGGGGCGCGCCTGAGCCTAGGCTAGGGTCTACCGAGCCTCGAGCCGAGTCACGGGCCCGATTGTCATCCCTACATACAAGATAAGGATGAAATGATATAAGAATTGCAATCGGAAGGAGCAGCAGTACTCTTTTTTCTTCAATCAAGTTTTGTTCTACAGAATTTTCTTAACAAGGTCTTAATGATATGGATATTTTGTAATATGTCATTTCAGGGGTAGTGTTGTAAATAATATGATTAACTAGTAAATGACAATTATACCACTACAATCCTAATTTTTAGTACTATTATATCCCTAATTCTTTCATATAAATATGGGGCTTTAGTTATCAATGAAATACATACAAGTTTTTTAACTTCTCTAACCTCTTCTCTTTGCTCTCTAGTTTATAACAATAAAATTTATAGTTTCAATTATATTATTAAGTTTTCTTAATCTGTGTAAAATTGAAAGCAAGATTATTTTTTGGTACAAGAAGAGTGCTTTTTTGAGCTTTGCCAAATAAACTCTAGAGTAGACCCTTCGAATATTGGCTCATGGCATAGTTTGCTAAATTTACTTATAAGAAATACATGGATAAATTGCAAAAATTGCTTCCAACCTTTTTATTCTTTTGCACTTTTGTCCTCAACTTTTTTTCAACATTAGATTAATTGGCAGTATTATCCAAATTGACAGATTCCATCCAATTTTTGGTCCGTCAATCTTTTGATCAAAATATTCAAGAATTAAAAGTAAGAGTGGATGTGGTCTGATTTGGTTCAATTATGAAGGAAAGCAAATCGAAATGAAAACCAATGAAAATTTTAGAATGAAACCATTGGTTCCATATCTAACTATATAACCAAATCGAAATTGAACCATCCGGCTCTATCCGATTTTTTTTTATACTTAAAATTAATAAAAATAAAGTATAAAACTACTTGTTAGATTGAAAATAAATCGGAATAGAGTTCTCTTATGGCCGCTTACTGTGAGAACATAGAGATATTTGAATTCTTATGAAATATTTAACTAAAAACATATATTTTTTCCTACTGGGATGCATTAAAGTTATGAATTTGTAAAGTATTTATAAAATTATTTCAATTTGAATTTTGATTACCCATTAGTTTTACTGCAAAAGAAAGAAGAGGCGTCCAAAAAATGGAATTTTTGTGTGAGATAATTTTGGGATCTAATGTTAAAAAATTTGGTGCATCTTGAGGCAATGCACCTGCAAAAAGAGAAATTTGGGAAAATCAAATTTACGGTTGGTTCTCAAGGTAATACCAAGAATTGGATTGAAATCGATCAATTCTAAATCCATGGTCCTGAAATCGATCGGTTCTAAATCTATGCTCCCAAAATCGATCTATTTAGTGGGGAGACTGAAATCCAACCAACCAATTATATCTTTTTCCAATCTGGTTCCACCAATTTTGGAAAAAAAAGCCCACCGCTAATTAAAAGGGTAAATTGTCTATTCATTATTCTTAATTAGAATATGTAAAAAAAAATATATATATATATGAAAAACAAAAGTCATAAAATGAAGAGAGAGAGAGAGAGAGAGAGAGAGAGAGGGATTAAAAAATAAGGGAAAATTGCATATTTGATCCCCAATCTTTAGAAAAATGACTTAGACAATACCTCCAACCTTTAAAAATGGCACCAGAAATCTCTAATGCTCGAGAAAGTAGGCATAATAGGTCCCTCTTGACAAACATTGTCCATTTTAAATATCAAGGTCGCGCTGAAAAAAAATAGAAAATAAATAAATAAATAAAAAAACTGCCCGTTAATATAAATATAAAACAAAAGAAAAAGAGCAAAAAAATAAAAATAAAAAATGAACAATAACTCGTAGCCAAATAATATAATGATGAATGGAGTATCGTCCCAAGAAAACTATGTATTTAATCAAATATCAATTAAGGCTAACTCTAATTAAATAGTTGAGTTTGTGTGAAATTTTTTTATTAATTAACTATTTAAACTAAGTATTCTAAAGAGCAATTTACGAAAGCTTTTGGAAAAAAAAAAAAGGTTAAAACACATACTAAAACTTTGAATCTCTCTTATTTATCCAATTATTTTATTCGCGCGAGACCCACGCATCCATGTGAGTGAGTGGTTATCGGTATGGTC
Source organism: Olea europaea var. sylvestris (assembly GCF_002742605.1). Lineage (NCBI taxonomy): Eukaryota > Viridiplantae > Streptophyta > Magnoliopsida > Lamiales > Oleaceae > Olea > Olea europaea. The sequence continues at coordinate 45,893 of NW_019230046.1, forward strand.
ATCCTCATGGGTCATTTGGCTTTTTCCTATTTCAAATTATGGCGTGTCAGATGTCACTTTCATTTAAAATAATATATTACTATTCTAAAAGTGAAAATGCTTTAAAATGCTAAAGTGTATATTTTTGCCGAAATATAAATATCCTTTTTCATTTCAATCTCGGTTTTGTAGAATTACGTAAATCCATTATATTATATTATTCAATTTTATAATTATTGGATGCTCTCTTTTTATAATCTTTTAACTAAAAAATTAAAAGTGACCCTAAAGAAAAAGTTCGTATCTTTCCAACTAAAGAACCAAAATGCTTGTTTGTCGAGACTGTACAAACTGAGGCAGCTTTTCATTAAATAATCATAATCGACATAAAGACGACTTTATTAAAGTATTCCCATAATTAAACTCTAATCGGATTCTACTTCCAACTGAAAGGCAACACCAAAGCAAAGCATCAAGCTTTAATTAAGGATCAATTCTTACTTTTGGAAATTTTTCTTTCAAAATAATATTAGACTATTCTTGTAATCCATTTTTCTCGAATAATTATGAGAAATTGAGAGCATACATGCCATGCATCAATATTCAAAACTTACAACTTTGATAATTATAAACTAATAAAAAATTAGTACTCCAACAACATAAAAATTGAAAAGTAAAATATAACACACTAGACAATAATTTAATCTTTTGGTAGATCATTTTCAATTCCTCCAATACCATCACAATATTGACAAAAGGACCAGAGGTACTTTGAGATTTTGAAAATTTTGTACGGTTGAAATATTGATGAAATTCATTCAATGATTAAAATATAATAATCCGGATACCTTAATTTTCTAGATATTTAATTCAATAATGATAAAGATTACACTGAAATTTGCTAAAACTCATCCATCCAATTTATCATTAAAAAAAAAAATCAATTTGAGAGGTCCCTCTTATTTTTCATCTTCGTTTTCTAAGATGAAAGTGACAATGAAGTACAATTTATAGATAATCTTGAAACGATTGATGCAGAACAAGAAGCAAAAATTTGTGTATCTTCCAACAACAACCTCCTTCTTGCTCACTATCTCAATTTACAAAATAACCAAGTGATCCATGGAGGCTCAATTCCCGGTTATAAATTTGTTCGAGAAATCATTGTTACAAATTTGTTCAATGACTATTTTGTTGAGAACTCACATTATAATAAAAGTGATGTTTCACCGACTATTTTCAAAATTTTGAAATTTATTTTTACATATTGTTAAAATCGTAGAAGGTCGTGACAACTACTTTATTCAGAAAAAAATGGGCAAGATAAACTCGGATTGTCTACTTTTCAGAAGATAACGATTGTTTTTCAAATGTTGGCATATGGTATAGGCAAATGCTACTTATGAGTGCATTAAAGTAGGACAATCCACAACAATTAAAGTTAGAAGAGATTTTGCCGTGCTGTTGTGGAGATATTTGGTAATAAGAACATGTGTTTAGTTATTATTTAGTTGACAGTATATATATAAAAGGTCTACTCTTGTACAAACAATTCATGATCCATGTTGCTGCAAAAAAAACTTTCAATGAACCGAAGGATGTAGAAAGACGTAGAAGGTGCATTTGACATTCTACAATCGTGGTTCGTAATTGTGACAAGACAACACGTTTTTGGGAAAAAAAATGTATTACATCATATAATGATATTTGAGGATGAACATGGTGTTGATTCACCAATTGTAGATTAGATCGAAGCGCATTGTTCGATCATAAGTGGAATGGATTTACTAATTCCGAGAATTAAATCATAAAATTAGTTGGACTTTACTTTTGTTTAGGGAAACTATTTAGAAAAATTCTTCAGGTACAGAATTTTTTTATCAGAAAAATGACAGATTTTTGAATTCCTACTCACATGGGAGTGGGCTCCATGTATAAAATATGTGAAAAAAAAAAAAAAAATTTCCCGCCCTTCCTGTGTGTACTCAGTAGGTACAGGGATTTAAATCCCTATACCTATAGCAGCTCTCAAGTATTTATACTATATGTTAAAGGACTTTACTTTTGTTTAGGGAAAGTATTTATATTATATGTTAAATGTTATTTTCTTTTAAATGTAATTAAGTATAATGCTTTTTTTAAAATTTATTAAGAAATGAAATATTTTAGTTATTGAGTGTAATTTTCAATTAATTAATTTATTGAAATAAATTAATTGTTGAGAATTATTTGGTGTAATAGGTTGGAGATGACTACATAAAATTGATATGAACGTAAGACCATTGATGTGAAAATTACACCATTTTGATAAAAATGAGTTTGAGAGAATCTTACAAACAATTTATAAACACCATCCAAATATATGCTAAAACAAACAGAATTTACATTTTATCTAGGCAACTTGAGAGTTCAACAAAATAATCAATCACATAGAGCAAACTTTCACAGCAATAGCCACGGCATCTCAAATTGAATCAAATTTACTTAGTTTTCCAAAAAATCTGTCATTAACAAAATTAATTTTGTGAAAAAAGTAAACAACCACATAGCCTCAATTCACTACGTATAAATTTCTAAAAATAATGTTATCAACTTATAAGCAAAACAAAGAACAAATCAGATGCTTGAAGAGGATAAGTAAATGACAGATAGCAGTATCATAAATACTGGTAAGAGGAAACATAACGCTCTAAATTCAGACCAGATAATGACGCTCGGCATCTTCTGATTACAGGGGAAAATATAGGAGAAGTCGAAAATTGATGGAAAATAAAATGTAAATAATCCAGCTGTCCGTGTGCATCTATGCTCGTCGGTTCCAAAATGAAGATATTTGATCAAAGAAATGCATTTATGCAACAGCAGGCATGTCTTTGAGCCAGGCATCCAGTGGCTTGCCGATTGAGTACACGATAAAGCCAATTTCCCTCACCTTATCCACATTGATAACGTTCCTTCCATCAAAGATAAAGGCGGGTTTCTGCATGTTGTCGTATATCTTCTGGAAATCAAGTGTCTTGAACTCGTCCCACTCGGTAAGAATGCAAACAGCATGTGCATCTTTAGTTGCCTCGTAGGCATCCCAAACAACACTAACTTGCTTCACTGTGGTGGGGCTCATGGGCTGGAGATGGAGAGGATGGTCCCAATCGAACTTGTTCATCGTAAGGTCCCTCTGGATCTGGTCCTCGGTAACCTGAGGATCGTAAATGCTCAATCGAGCTTTGTCACCCAAAAGTCCTTTGCAAACATCGATAGCAGGAGTTTCTCTGGTATCACCTGTATCCTTCTTGAAAGCAAAACCCAAGATGGCAACTTTTTTGTTGGCGACTGTGTTGAACATAGAGGCAACAACACGGTTCACAAAACGAGTCTTTTGATAGTCATTAATCTTAATGACCTGTTTCCAGTATTCTGCCACCTCAGGAAGACCATTGCACTCGCAAATGTAAACCAGGTTAAGGATGTCCTTCTGGAAGCAAGAGCCACCAAAACCAACACTAGCGTTAAGGAACTTGGGACCAATTCTTGAGTCAGTACCTACAGCATATGAAACTTGTGAAACATCTGCACCAGTAGCCTCACAAAGAGCAGACATGGCATTGACTGATGAGATTCTTTGAGCCAAGAATGCGTTAGCAGCAAGCTTTGAGAGCTCAGCGGACCACAAGTTAGTGGTAAGGATGTTTTCTTCAGGAACCCAGTGAGCATAAACATTCTTCAGTGCTTTAACTGCCTTTAAGCCTTCAGGGGTTTCCCGACCTCCAATCAGAACCCTGTCAGGCTTGAAAAGATCTTTAATTGCAGTGCCCTCAGCAAGGAATTCTGGATTAGAAAGAATCTGGAAGTTAATTCCCTTGCTGTTGTGGGTCAAAATTTTTTCAATGGCCTCGGCTGTTTTGACTGGGACGGTGGATTTCTCAACCACAATTTTGTCAGATTTTGACACATCAGCAATCATGCGGGCTGCACTTTCCCAATAAGTCAAATCTGCGGCTTTGCCTGCTCCAAGACCCCGAGTCTTGGTGGGAGTATTGACTGAGACAAACACTATATCGGCTTCAGAGACATGTTTCTCAACTTCCGTGCTAAAGAAAAGATTCTTGCCCCGACACTGTTTCACCACTTCATCAAGGCCTGGCTCATAGATAGGGAGCTGATCACTGTTCCAGGCTTTGATGCGGGGAACAGATATATCAACAACCGCCACTTCAATCTTAGGGCACTTGAGTGCTATCACTGCCATGGTGGGGCCTCCAACATACCCAGCTCCAATACAGCAAATCTTCACCATTCTCTGGAAAAATATACACTCATTTATGAGATACACATAGATTTCTCGACTAACGTTTACAGGAAAAAAATAAGATAATGGGAACGCTGTGCAATCATCACAGTGGTGGCAAATCTCAGGGACTTTGGCAGTATTGCCATGTACAACATATAAAGTGCTTAGATCTTACTACCCATCACAACATAATAATTGCTCAAAACAAATGGGTGACGGTCCATACTCTTAAGCCCTAGCATGAAAGGCTTAATACCTGTAATACAAAAGATATGCTTATATTTCCTGGCGAGAAATGTAACATATGATATCCTCATAACAAGATCACAGAACTTTCACTAACAACAAACCAAGTCTTATTCCTAATAAATTTGAGGTCAACTAAGATAATTTCAGCAACATTCTAGAAAGTAAACCCTGATCAGAAATGAAAGTTAGTTACTTATGAAAATATCAATTAAATGAAAATTTTAGATTCTTTTTCTACGAGAAAGAGAGTTTTGCTAATGGATGAAAACAATTATATGCAATACAATAAGAGATTTACCGGCATACATATTTAGTTACATTCAGAAAGATCAGCTAAATCAACTCGACCAAAAGATTATGCTTCCTCCCATTACCCAGCATTTGATGGCATAGATTACCAAAATCAACATATATTGTAATCACCTTTCTCAAAATTCAATTCTAAGCTTCAAAATAGATCTAACGCATGGATCATGTCTAAAGAATCATAGAAAATTAAAAACTTAAACCAAATGCAGCTTTGGATGATTCTTTTTGAAAGATCAAAACTTTTAGAACAAAGTATTTCATATCTATAGGAACAAAGCATATCAGATTTACTAATTCGCATCACCTGATTACAAAATTTTTGCAACAGATCTAGATACCACCGTCCAATAGCATGTAATGAGCTCAAAAAGTTACTACTCGTGAGTTTAAATTGAATCTAAACCAACAGAAATCCAGATCCAAGCTAGACTCCTCTAAACACTAATAGATCTAAGAAAACTCCAAAATTAACATCAAAACAAAAAATTTTTGCAGCAATGGATAGATCAAATCAAATTCATTTAGACCATTAGGACCAAACCATTTGCGGACACAATTATTCAGATCAGTGAATAATCAAAGAAATTAATCAAACAATCACAGAAATCCATTCCTATTTCATCACATCAACACATTTAATCAACATCATTTCTTCACCGCAAATAAAACAGGCATAAAAACATCACATCTTCCGACACATATTACAGTGTGCATGTGTGACGCAAAAGTATTGAAATTTCAAATACAAAAAACGAATGTTTCACCTCTTAGATCGCACCTCTGGATTTCTGAAATCGATATAGCGAGTTAGAGAGAGAGTGTGGTACGAAAATCTGTAAGAGCGGGCATCTCCTTTAATAGTCGCTGAGGAACCATCAGCTGGCCTTGGAATTTCATTGAAAGGACAATAATATCCCTCTTTAGATATTTTGGCTGGTGTAAATTTTGGAAATAGAATAAAATTTTGAAACTAAACCTTTCCGATGATAAAAATAGAATATTATAATATAATATATGAAGCGCATTTGGGAAGTGAAGAAAGAATTTAAGCCCCTTTTTAACAATCATTAATTGGAATAAACATAGTTTTGAATAATATTTTTTTAAGAGAATGTGTGATTAAAAAGTAAGAAAAAATCTTTCACTTACGTGTAAAATATTTTATTATGTAAATATGTGGTTAAAAACATATTAAAAAAAGAGTGAAATTAATTGTTGGCAGACGAGCTAAGTCCTTGTTTAGTAACGATTAAAATTTAGATTTTAATATAAGTAGAAGTTAATTAATTTTAGCCATATATTTTATATGATATATAACTTTACAACTACACATTTTATCAATTTTTGTCAAATCTACTAAATATTTGATTTTAATGGGTGGGGGTGGGGTATAAGGGTAAAATAGAGATTTTAGGAAGATAATTTTCTTGCCAAAAAGTGGTAATATCTAGATTAGTTGAATAAACTATTTAAAGTATCTCCATTAAGAGAAAAACGATCGCGTATTTTATCAATGTTTATTAAAATTCATTAAAAACTAAATTTTAATCCCCATGAAATAGGGCTAAATCATCTTAGGAAAATGTATATAAAACATGAAAATGACTTCTTTGACAAACTAAGCCCCCTTTTTGGTGGGGATTAAAATTAGTCCTCGTTTGATAATCATTATTTGATTTTTTTCTCGTACTCATTTTCAATCACAAATTCACACAATAAAATATTCTGCAAAATAAAAAAAATCTTACTTCTTAATCACACATTGTTTTAAAGGTCACTATTCAAAATATTATTTTTCCTAAATAATGATCATGAAACATAGGTTTAAATTTTTACTAGATTTTAATAAAAGTTGATGTAATGTATGGTTAAAAAGTTGTAAATTTCATAAAATATGTAATTAAAATTGATTGTTAAATTTAACTTAAATTAAATTCTAAATTTTAACCAATACCAAATAACGACTAAAAAAGAAATAAACATAAATTTGAAACCACGTATTTATGATACTTTTTGCGTCATTTGATGAATATATGAAAGGCCAAAAAAGAAATGAATATAGGTTGTTTGAGCCCCATTATTTTCAAAAATGCATTTTGAAATAGTGTCATGATAGAGAATGTATGGTTAAAAAAATAAGGAAAATTTTTAAATTTGCATATAATATTATTTTACTAAAAAAATATGTGATTGAAATGGAGTCGAATTACTGTTGAAAAATCTATTTTGATGAAAAATATGTGGTATAAACTAAATTCCTAGGCCCCCAAGATGTCAGATGACTTAGAATTCATCGGATAACTGTTTATTCTTCATTTCTTCCTTTAATTTCAATATTACAGTTATTTTTAAATTCGCTTCCTATTAACAATTGACTTTCTATCTCTTGTACAGCTATATTTTTCATTCTCATGTTTACATTAATGTGTATTAAACGGGACCTAAATTTATGTTACCTTAAAAAAATGACAAAGTACCTCATACAAATTAAATATTATTTTTCAATTTCTCAAAATAGGTGTTTTAAATGAGAATGAATTTATGGATTAAAGTGCAATAACGTTATGTCTTAATCACATTTCAGTTTTATCACGTTTAACTTATATTTTGTGTGCACTTGTTTTGCCTAGACAGTAAAGACGTACTGTGTGGATATACTATTGTACATACATATATTATTTACATAACTGACGAGACTCATTTTTAGTAGATCTCAATTCCTCTCGGTTCGCATACATGTTACTTGTACATTTAAACACCATGTTAGATTGCATAACGAAGCTCCAATGGATGCAACGATTGTGTGCACTCGAATGCTCAATACAGACGAAAAAAGGAATATTATTACTATTTTTTACCTCAAGTCATAAGTTTAAGACTAGATTACCTTCAAAGGAGAGAGGATCAAGTATTTATAGGCGAAAATTTTATATTTAAATGCTTGACATATACCATCTTTCCAACAACTCGCTTATCAGTTTCAACCGTGACTGACAAAACATCACCTTTTACAACAGATGTCAATTGTCTCGAATGTATGGTGCAGTTGAAATGTGATGTATCTCTCAGATAACAGTTGAGAGAGAGGCGATGCGAAGTAGAGTGTTGATCTTGTCGTGACTTTTTGCTAGCTGATTGTTATGTGGCTTGCTTTGTAGACAGGAACGTAGCATATATATGATACAATATATGTGTAAAATTTAAACTCTAATCTAGTTGAAATCTTTCCCAAAAAAAAAAAAAAAGGGTCAAGAACATTGTTAAGTGTTGCTTTCCTCTTTTCCCTAGAAAGGTACACAACTTTATAAAAACTAAAGAAAACTTGTTATGTGAAAGGCAACAGGTAAATCAACCTTGGAAATTTAACGTTTGTTTGATTATGGTTCTTTATTTTTTTGTGAACGTATTAAAAAAAAAAAAATTATTACAAAAAAAGGTGATTTTTTTTTTTTTTAAAAACGTGTGATTATAAATGAATGTAAAAACAAGGGCTTAAATAGAGTTTGATATTAATGCAACTTGAATTGAAGTATTAATTACAAGCAAAATAGCTAACTTCAAAATTAAGAATGAACCTAAAGCCTTGCTTATGACTATGGGCTGCAAAAGCTTTTGAGTGAAATTTAAGCCACCATAAAATGATGGCTATTCAAATCAAAAGCATGAAATTTAAAATTTCTTTTCAATGATTAATCCCTCAGTCTCCAATTAAAAAATGAAATAAGTGTTTATAATTTACAAAAGTAAACTACCATTATGAAGGTGACTTGGATTTTGGCCCATTCTTAAATTCATACCATGACAGAGATCTGAAATCCAATGAGTATTTTTGTTCAGCTTAAAGAATTATTGTTGGGTGACAATCCCCTGGAGTGGGGGGCGCCCACACAACCCCTTGGACGTCCAGAGGGTTGTCACTGTGGCTTTAGTCTAGCTTAAAATGGATAAGTTTGTTTAAAGTAAATAATTATTTATTAGTTAAAAAATCAAAGTTGCTTTTAGAATATATGTATATTTTTTATAATTTAGAAAGTAACAAAAAATAGTATAAGCAATACTTACTATTACATTATTAAACTTCACCAGATATACTCTAGAATAGATCCTACTAGTATTGGCTCAGGCATTGTTTGTTCAATTTACTCATAATAAACGTATGGGTAAATTGCATAAAATGTTCCTAAAATTTTCTTTCTTTTCCACTTTTTTCCTAAACCCCTTTTTTTCCAACATTTGTATCTACAACCTTGGATAAATTGGTGGCATTCTTCTAAATGGATGGATTCCATCGATTTTTCCACTAGTTAACTTTACATTGAAAGAACAACCAATGCAAGTGTGTTATTTGAAACTTCTTGAGGCGAGTGTTCAATGACCAAAGGGAGAGAAAGTATATTTAGGGTCCGTTTGATTGCAAAGATGGAATTTAGGTGGAAAGAAAACGAATTCTAGGGAATTAAATTACCTAGAAATTGTTTTTCTGAGAATTGTAAATTATTGTATTTGATTGGTATAATTTTCCATGTGAAAAATATTGAAATAAAAGTGTTTTTTGATGTTCATTGACTTTATTTTACATAAAAATTATCAATTAAAGGGATATAATTTACTGGTATTGGGGATGAAATTTGTTTTCGTTGTAAAAATAAAAAATAAAAATAATCAAGAAAATCATCTATCTTTTGATATTCGTTTGACTTTGTTTTACATGAAAATTGTCAATAAGATGGAAATATTTTTTTACAATAATTCTTAGAATTTGGTTCCATTGCCACCCCAAAAAAAAATAAAAAAATAAAATAAATTGTTGCGTGGAATTCCAATTCTCACCAAACCCATAAGAATTGGAATTCCTCAAAAAGAAGGAATTCAGGCGTGTGGAGGGAAATGTTGGAAATTCAATTCCAGGGTAAAATAGTGCAATCAAACACTGGAAAATGTGGAGTGTTGAATTCAATTTCCACTTTCCATGGAATTCATGGTGAGTCAAACAGGCCATTAGAGTTTTATGAGGAAAAAAAGAAGGGTATTTATGGAAGTCGGGCTTGAAATTGTAGGTGATAACTGCTGTATTTTATAAACTTTGGACATTCTTCTCCTCTTTTCAGATTAACGTCCATGGAAGTTCATTTCTCAGTTAGGTAACTTCCTAAAATCAATCTTATACTAAGAATAGCCTCTCCGATGTCTCCCCATACACAGATAGGGTCATCCCCAAATGGGTGCCTATACTGATACCAATTGTAACAGTCGAGTCGGATAAAACTCATCCTTAAAATCGACTTATAGGAGGTGTCCACATAATTTTAAACCTGCATGCTGAACTTTAACCCAGCAATGTAAGATAAAATTTGGTTCACTACAGTATTTGAGTGACATTTTAAGAAAGTTAAGGTAAAGCATGTGCAACACTCTAATTTGTCCATATTAAAACACCATATAATCACTAAAAGCATTACAGTGAAGTAGTTGATGGGAGTCCTATTTACTTTTCTATTTCTGGCATTTGTCATTCATGAAGTTCTTTATCATTCATATAAAGTAATAAATTCGTAACTTGTGCAAGTCATACTCGTATCATGACATAATTTGTTCAATGGACGGAGTTTGTCACCCTCATCATACAAAGATATTGGAAAGCTTGCAGAACTTAGCACGAAGACTGCACGATCCTAATAGAAATGATCTTCAAGTCGAGTGAATTTTACTCCACGAATAATATGCGACAGTGACTTCACTTTTGAAGATCGACAAGGTACACCAATTTCTAGTAGTTACCCGATCGATGACATTCAACTGACATTTGCTCCAACAGTACACCTGGATGAAACTTTACTAACAACAATCTAATAACACAAGTAAAATGACAGACTTGTATAATCCAACAAAATCACATTCATAAATGAAATCAAAATCAAAATGCGACTATTTGCTCCAACAGTACACCTGGATGAAACTTTATAGAAATTACCGAGTCAAAAACATCATGACGATGCATACATAACATTTGCAGCCAAAATTTGTTCAAAGATTTTTTCTAAGAGCTCTCTTCAACAAGCTTAAACTGAAGCCTATATAATCTATGAAGGTGCAACGACAGCAATCCTTCCAGCAACTTGGTCAAGATCCCGTCGCCCACTAGACGTGATTCTTCTTCCACTGTTAACCAAGCAAAATTAGTGTCGTGATAGCAATCAAGTTTGCTGCATTTTTCCATAAAATGACAAGCATATAATCTTATAAAAAGAATTTTCTAAAACTGCAGCATATACTTTTCAACTTTGGAGAAAAAACTTGATAACTTCCGAGGAAAAAACTTTAGCCAATTTTTTTCTTTAATACAGGTTAATATCATGAACGATAATAATAACCTTCCACACCCCTTTCTATTTGAGACTCAATTTGCTAACTATCAGTGTCACCCTCCACTTATGATTACAGGCAGCATCTTATGACAATTAGTCATTAAAAACACAACATTAAATTCTGCTGAAGATATTAAACTTACCCCGTCGGATCCATATCTATAATGTTCATGTTCTGTAACTGCTGAAGAATGTGGCGAGCAACGGACCCACTGCTTTTGCCAAAATGGGGTGGACGACTTCCATTCCTCTTACTCCCACCGTAAATTCTCCGGAAGGCACCAACACCAAGACCTCCCCTTAAATATATCTTCCTTGCCATGGAAGCTGCAATGCACGATAGACAACAAAATATTGATACTAATCTCAAGGTGAAGTTATCATTTAGCAAATTAAGAAGTTAATCTTCAAAGTAGAAATTCTAGGTATTAGAACATGATATTGGTTTGGATTTAAGTTTCAAGGTATTACTGAACTACCAAAAATGAAATTTTACTTGATTTCTAGCAACTGAAGGGTTAAATACATCTGTATATCAGAAGAGTCATGCCCCAAATAGACAACCTGAGCAGTTGAAATTTAAAAAAGACCCGCAAGCATATGAGCAGAGAGATGGTGGGCATGAGGATTACCTGACCTAATATAGTACCAATCAGGATCATAAGGAGCAAGTTCTTTAAGTACTCCAGTTTTCACAATATCTGTCCACTCAGGAAGCTCCATCTATTTTTCAGAAACAGTAAGAGTATAATCATTAGGGCAAAAAGAGTTTAAGATCCCCAACCCCGTGTCATAGTTTTGTCTGGGATTTCTCAAAACAGGGCTGTGTATAAATACAGCTGATATTTTCATAAAAAGAAAAACACAAACAAAATAAACAATTCAACATGGTCTTCTTTAAAGGTCTGATTTGCAAGGGAAATAACCATAATAGTAACACAACTATCTCCCTCAACCAAGCTAAGAAGTTAAAATGTAACAAGGATGGGAAATTTTGACAATGCTATTCCTTTCCTCTGCTTCTTCTTCCTACCGTTATTCTTTAGCTGGAGGGAACTGTTATTTCTTCAACGGCCAAATGATTACTTTATCCCTCTAGGGGATTCAAAGATGAATCCCATCTTAACCTTTGCTTCCATTACCTAACTGTCTGCCATAACCTAACTGTCCTGTTCAAACTTCCATCCCATGTGCACACAAACTACAATTCCTTTCATGCAGCAATTAACAGGAATATAAACAATACACCAACAAAGAACGACAGTATAATGCCACCAAACGGTACAGACAACACAGCCTTGTCCAGAGGGTTTTAACTTAGTCTACAAAAACTGAGTACCCACACTCTTATTTCGTTATCCCAGTTCTTTTTCACAATTATTTCTAATTTTCCCTCCTAAACATCACTACAATGTACATTTATTATAAAATAATAAGATAAAAAATATCCTGAAACCAAATACATAGAGTACCATATAAATACACGTAGAAAGAAAAAATCTAGACAGAGAAAATAAATCAATTAAAAATGATATGTTTGCCTATGAACAAGTATACATAAATTTATACAAATTAAGTACATTTGCATTAAAATATATAATTATACCTTGCCAGAACGCTTGAGGTGTGCGGCGTAGGCCTTGACAAATTCATTGGGTGAAACGTCCTTCACGGTTCTAGCAGTCGCCATTGATGCAGATCTCGAATTATGCGCAGCTCACGATACTGCTCGAGAGAGGCTGAGCCGCTGAGTGTAGACAAATTAGGGTTCTTGTTCATCCTAATTACTCAATTTATATGTAAAAATCTTCTGGGCTTGGACCGGGTCGGTTCAGTTGGACCCAATAATTTCCTGGTTTTGCTAGGATGTTCCTTCTCTTTTGTTTTTCTTGCATAAAAATTTCTTAAAAGTAAATTTATTAGTAATTAGATAATATTAAAGTTTCCCAATTTATTTATTGAACGGAGTTGACGTAAGTAAATTCTCTGTTTTAAGTTTTTAACGATAATTACTATTTTACCGTTTACAATCATGCTATGGGTAAATTATGGTATCCAATGCGGTGTCCAAAATGAACACCTAGCAATGTCGAGGCGCCTGTCATGCCAGGGCCCATAGGCACCTCGGCCAATATCGAGGCGCCAGGTGTCCAATTTGGACACCCCGTTGGACACCTCGATTTATCACAAGCATTATTCTATCGTTTATATGAGTTTTTTTTTTTAATTTAAAAAATGAGAATATAAATAAAAAGCTTTTATATCTTTAAGAAGGTTTGACTTGATTACAAGCTAAACTAAACATGTTTTTGTGTAGGTCTTACACTAATTTTCTCTTCATGCACATTGTATTTAATTTAAATTTATTAAAATATTTAATACATAGTAATATTTTAAAATACGTTCTAGCATTATGCTTGCATTCATCTACAATTTCATTATCGACTACCTCAACTCATAACATTGAAAGAGAAGATATTTCTAATAAATTTAAATACTTTATACTATCATTTTCACCCTTAACATATATTAGAACATCTCAACCCAAAAGCAAAGATATTGGGTTTGATTCTTCGAAGAATTCAAGACTTAGGAAGTTCTAACATTTTAGTCCTGATTTGGTATAGATTTAAAAAAAAAAAAAATTATTTTTCAACTACACATTCTTCAGATAAAATTATTTTACATATTAATCCATAATATTTTCTTACTTTTTAATCATACATTCTCCGAAGCAATCATTTTTAACAAAATTTATTCTAAAAAATCTACAGCAAATAGACCCTCTATTTACCCTCAATCTTATTATTAATAAATCGTTTGCAAAGTAATCAAATATAAATAACTGTTGTGACATTGACGCACCTCCAGAAATAGAATTTATATCTATTTGCACTAAATTTTATTTCTATATCACATTTTAATTATAGTGAAGGTCTTCAACTTTGGTTCATTATTGCACTTGTGTGCCTAATATTCTTTGTTACATTTTTACAACTTATAAGTTCTATGAAAAGGTGAATCATCCTTTCAACCTTTTTTTTTTTTTTTTTTGAAAAAAGTGAGTTTTCTAATGGATATTTTTGGAGACGTGATTAAAAAAGTAAAGAAATGTTTTGGATTTACATGTAAAATTATTTCATAAAAAAATGCATGGTTGAAAATAAATTTTGATAAAAAAGGAGGTAAAGCATGGATTCGAAAAATATAAAGATAATCTTTTTAAGACTTGCATAGACACTCCCACGAATATTCGAAGTTTTCGTATAGCTTAGAAGATCAATATCACCGTGGTTACGATTAGAACTGTCAAATGTCGGACCACCAATTGACCACATTTGGAACCTTAGTTTGAGTCATCTTTTCTTTCATCTTGTGCTCTTTGGGAGAGTGCACGAATAATTACCATACATACATTATGTAGGAATTGATTCAAATAATTAATCAAAAATTGTAAAATGAAAAGGTGTGATTACATGTCAACTTCGACCAAAATATTCGGACTTGATCCAATGGTCAAATTATAAAAGTAAATAGATCAACTTATTCTACTCGTCGAGTAGATCGTCGTGGTATATTTGGAATCTCAAAACCAATTCCAGATGAATGAGAAATTGCGGGCCAAAGTTGGAAGAAATGAAGTGTTGTAACTTTTCGAAAGGATGCAGGTTTTTGCCAAGTGTTGCAACTTCTCGAAAGGATGCATATTTTGGCCCACACTACTTCATTTGCACCCTTTCTACATTTATAAATAGGACCCTATGGACATGGTTTTGAGTACACCAATTGCATTGAGCATTTATTTTCCTCTTGCAATTCTCTCCTTTTTAATTCCATAGCATTTCATATATTTTCTTTGTAGAGAGGAAATTCTGTCAAAAGTTCATCAATTTCTTGTGGTTTGAAGTGCTGCTACCACAAATTTTGAATTCATTGTATCTTGGGAGACAAGTGTTATTCATCGTGAGCACCGTAGCAATCATCTCCCAAAATACAACGACTACGTCAAGCCATAGGAGCACTCCAAATGACTTCGACCAACAGACTTGAACGGAATTTCCTCTCTACCAAGGAAATGCATGAAAATGCTATGGAATTAGAAAAAAAGAATTGCAAGAGGAGAATGAATGCTCAATGTAATTGGTGTACCCAAAATCATGTTCATAAGGTCCTATTTATAGATGTAGAAATGGTGCAAATGAAGTTGTGTTGGTCAATTGCACTGTCTTTCCACTCTTCATTTGCATTTAAAAATAAATCAAATAAAATAAAGACAACTAATTTAAAGATGAAAAAGAAAAAATAAAAATAAAATCATTCTGTCCCGAAGTGTCTGACCTCTTCACCCAAAAAATAAGATTTGAAGATCACAAAATCTCAAAAAGACGGGCTATATGTCATTCAAAACAGTCAAAGAAATTAAGGGGGCGTTCCCTTCGCCGTTTTCTATTTTTAGCTTTTGAAAATGCTCAAAATATGTTTGGTCACTCGTTTCCGAAAACAAGGAAAAAATTATAATTGAAAAATCATTTTGGGCATTTTCAATTAAAAAACCCAAAACACCGAAAACACTCAAAACACGTAGTTTTCGAATTTTATTTTATTATTATTATATATATATATTTTTAGGGATGTTCAACAGTACTTTTAAAATGATAAATTCACCAAGTTTAAAAATTATATTATCTAGTAATATATTGGCTTAAAAATTATTATGTTTTACTCAAATTAGTTGAATAAATGTTATAAAACAATGTCTTAACATTTATTATTTATTATTTTATTTTTGTAGTAAGTAAAAATAGTAAATTCACCAAATTTAAAATATATATTCTCTAATAATGTATTAATTTAAAATTATTATGTTTTACTAAATAATCAAATTAGTTGAATAAATGTCATAAAATAATTTCTTAACAATTATTATTTATTATTTTATTTTTGTAGCAAAAAAAAAAAAAGTAAATTCACCAAATTTAAAATATATATTCTCTGATAATGTATTAACTTAAAACTATTATGTTTTACTAAATAATCAAATTAGTTGAATAAATGTCATAAAACAATTTCTTAACATTTATTATTTATTATTTTATTTTTGTAGCAGGAAAAAATAATTAATTTACCAAGTTTAAAATATATGTTATTTGATAATGTATTGGCTTAAAATTATTATGTTTTACTAAATAATCAAATTAATTGAATGAATGTCATAAAACAATTTCTAAAATTTTTAAACCAAACACATTCTCTAATTTTCTGTTTTGAAAAACCATTTTTCAAAATGATAAATCAAACACGTTTTCTATAATTCGAAACAGTCTCTCAAAACAGAAAACACAAACGCAAACCACCTGCACCCTAATCTTCCAAAGCGAGTAACATGGACTTTAAAATTCTTTCAAACCATTCGGAGTGGGTTCTCATCAAAAGGGAGAAGAATCGAAAGCTAAGCGGGCGTCTAAAACTGAGTCTGTGTGAAAAAATAAACAGGCACACACTAATCAACAAACAAGCTTTCAACCGAAATGAAATTGTTTATCAACAAACTGTACAAATGCTGCCTACAACAAAGTTCAAAGGGTATGAACCTACCCTAATCAAAAATTTCCCCATAAGACATCAAATATCAATGTCAATGTCAATGATTTTACAGTTATTATCCTAGATTCTGAATCAATGTCTTCCACATATTAACCTAAAGTATGGAAAATGGGGACGCGATTAACTGCTAAGATTGGTAAACTACACAATAGAAACGAATTAAGGTAACTCCTCTAATCCAGAGACTTCTGAACTTACGCTACTCGCAAGTCTGTTTCTCCAATCCCTTTGATTTTCCTTCTATGTACTGTACATGGTAATTTTAACTGTATGTATTTACGGCTAGAATCGCTGCCTACTTGTGCTGCTA
>NW_019230046.1:67221-77773 GCF_002742605.1 Olea europaea var. sylvestris
TATTTTAAACCAGATAATTCATTACTGCAAGTGAAGATTAGTTTGTCTCTCTCTCTCGATCTCGACAGGTGTAATTAGCCAAACATTGAGAAGCTAACATTTAAGAGATCATAAAATTTCATTACGGAACTACCAACCTGCTTGTTATCGAACCCAAGAGCATCTAGACGTTTGTAGAATAACTGAATAAGATATTCAACAATACCAGCACCTTTTCCAGCTACTTTGCTCACTGAACACAAGCACCTGCATTGGGAGATGGAATGCTTAGGAAACATTAACAGAATTTTGTAATCACATTCAGAAAATCAAACTAGACACTAGCATCTTGAAGAAAGTACTAAAACAGTGGAATGGCTCTGTAACCGTACAAAAACTATTATATTAGAAGCTAGTATCAGAACTCAAAACCTAAAGATATCAACTTCCCCACTTATGAATATCAAAAACTTGGGTAAAGGATGAAAAATGGAAATATTAGCGGAAAAAGAATTGTATAACCAATGGATCTAAGAACTCTTCCCAGATTCAGCACAAGTGTTAGTTATCTTTCAAGAGAGGGAAATATAGAGGACAGAAATCTAAAATTCCCAGACCACCATCTACCATGTGCCCTTGCTACTGTAATACCTATTGACTCAAAAAGAAAGAGAAGGATTTAGAGTCTCATCAAAACTACTAGTAGTATTTATCTCAAAGCAAGCAAGATCATGAAGTTCGAATTTGTAAACAAGCATGCAGGCCCCAGTGGTAGCGGTAAAAAAAATTTAAAATGCCAACAGCAGCAGCATTCTAACCAAAACTCGTAGCAAATTTCTATATTGCAAATCACCAATATATCCACTAAAATCAGAAGTTTCTATCCATTTCCTCATGCAGAGGAAAAGAGAGCCACATAAAAAATACAAATAGCTGCAGTGAGGACACTTAGTTGCACAAGTTTCTCCATCTGTTCAACTTGACTTCACCTTTCATGGTGAAATTACTTATCCAAAAAGGGTGTATATATCATGTTTGATCAATAATAATGCTTTACCGTAAACCCTTACAATTATACTTTATAACTTCATACAATACAAGACCAAATATAAACGTTCTGTTATCACCTGGATACTCTTTCATACTTCACTCTATAGATATATGCCTGCTACAATAAATATTCTAAATCGCGAATACAAGTTAAAAAAGTAGAGCAACAAGACATTTTTACTTTTACAACTAATTGCTTGCCCTACCTTTCCAAAAAGAAGAAAAGAAATAATAGAATAAAATCTCTCCAGAAAAAGATGGAAAAAGAGATAGAAGGATCTACCAAAAATCAGTTTACTTGCCATATAACTTTCCATCATCATAAAAGAAATATATAACGGGACATGCAGTCAAAACTCAATGATTCTAAAGAGGACATATGACGAGTGAATCATTTTTATGAAATGCAGTGTTAAACAGTAGCAACAACAAATAAAAGTATCAAAGAGAAAGCAACATACTTGATGCAAGCATGGACAATTGTCAAAAAAGAATGCCTGACAATCATTTGCTTTAAATCTTGTTCAAGCTCTACAGCAACACTTTGAGGAAATTTCCGCATCAAGGGCAAGACAGAATCAATTATGAATATAATACTCTCCAGCAGCCGTGCAGATACTTGATTGTCCGACTGTAAGAAGGGAAAACCGTCTCAAGTCGTTGGCAATTTTATTCAAGCTTCCCCGAATATTTTCCAAAAAGAAAGTTCAACAAGAAGAACCAACCAAAAATATATTTGAAAAAAACAATTTATAACTGCAAAATGCATGACACGACTATACACAGATTAATCAACTTGAATGCATGTGTGGAACTAGGAAGAACTCCCTTCATGAAACGCTAAATTTAAAAGAAATAGAACTGCTATGCGAGTAAACTGTATGGTAAAATGTGAATGACCTGACTCTTCAGATATGGTTGTAGGGTGACCACAAACTGGGAAGGATCAGAAGCTGGTGCACATAGTGTAGGATCCACAAGACAAAAGGCATGCAAGAGCAGAACATAGGGAATCATGTGCCCTTCTCCTTCCTCGCTGCTCATTTCGGAAACCTGGAGGACCATAAGATAATATGAGAAAATAGAAGTAAAATGGTGTTTGTGTTGTCCGAATGATAGGGAAGTCCAAATATATATATAATTCTTAAAATTTTATTCAAAAAGGAGATTTGGCATCATTATTTTCATCTGTTAGGTTAGTAGGAAAAGAGTAATGCTCTGCCAAGTGAAGAACATTTTCCCACTGGAGTGGTGTAAGAGGACAGTGGTCCGATCACATCAGTGAAGCTTCTCTATGTAAATCTTTTACGTTCTCAAAACAACATGAATAGGAGGATACTTGACAGAATTGAGCACCCACTTTCAACGCATTGCAATTTTTTTTTAGTTCCTTGTCTTCTTTGTTTCAATTGATATATTAACTGAATAGATGTATTAAAAAAAGGTATGACCACCATTTTATTTTATTTTTTCAATTTTTTTTTTTTTTCAATGTGACTCAGATGCACCCCCTTGGTGGTCTTTCATAGGAAAATAATTAACACAATCAGATGCAAGGAACTTGAAGCAAAATATTAAGCATTATATTTAGCAAATTCAATACCTGCAATATTTTTTCCAACAAACATTTGCACATTAACTCGCAGCGATGGCGTACTGAAGCAAGCAACACAGGGTTGACCCCAACAGCTTTAGCAGATTGCGGGAAGAAATCAAGGGTTAAGATGCGTTTAATGACAGTCACAAGAGGTTGGTGACTGGACAGCCTTCGCAACATGTCAACAACCTGCTCTGTCTTTTTAGTAACTTCCAATGGGACACAACTACCATCTTTATAAAGATGGCTCTGCGAGCTAGAATGCTCCTCAAACCAAAACTCATAAAATGTCTTGCAAACAAGGTCCTACAAGCGGAGGAGGAGAATTACATCTAAAACTACCTCCAAATGGAACATAATGCATATAAAAATCGTTAAAAACATTCACATTGCACATTACAATCTAAAAGTGAAGGAGGACGACACCTAAAATTTTAGCATAGTACTCGCATCTGCATCACGGAAGAATAGCAAATAAATTTTTTGGTCTCATCCATAATCAAAATGTGTTCATATGACCACATTCCCATCTCTGAGCGACATTCATCAAATGCTTTCCTTGAGCACCACACCCCCATACCCCAAAATAAAAAAGAAAGAAAAAGGAGAGGAAAAAAACTACCAAATATGGGAAGAGAGAGAGAGAGAGAGAGAGAGATGCATGCTTGATTTCGACAACATATGATCGAAATACTAATCACAGAAATGCCATCTTGTTAAACTATCAGTGGATACCACATATCTTTATGGCATTACTATCAATATGATCTCTTTACTACATAGATCCAGTCAAGTATATACTAGATCCATGTCAAAATTACCAGCAGAAATTTTTTTTAAAAATCTTGGTAGCTAAATCTTTCTGTTTGATACTTTTTTATTATTAGACACCCTCCACCAGAAAAAGAAGTGGTGCTCCACGCATGACAGAAAGTAAAGCTCAGTACAGATATCGAAAAACCAAGAGCCTAAAGTACTGAATATTCAGCTGAATTACCTGTACGCTGGCTTCTTCATCATTGATGCGGGAAATTATCTCGACACAAGCAGTGGTAAATTCTGAAAAATCAGAACTAGAGGTACACATGTCCCTGATAATTTTGATAGCTCGTTTCCGAACACTTATTCCAGTGTCCTTTATTCTTTCTGCCACCTTCTCAAAATACTAAAAAATCCAAAGACGGACAAACAGATAAAACTTAAAAATAGTCCTACCATGACAGGTATACAAATGAGCACAGGCAACTGAAATACCTTTAGACCAACATCAGGATGTGAAGCAATATGACGACCAACAAGTTCAAGTGCGGCTTCTCTAACGGATATAGCAGAGTCACAAAATCTCCCTTCAACAGCTGTCTGTACAATCTTATCGCATAAAACCTCGGGATCTGCTTCAACAATGATACTAACCTGTTCTTGTTGCATATTAATCAATGAATGAGGTAAGTCTTCAATAGTAACAGACACCTCCACCTCACACACACAATAAATAGAAATAAAGGAAAGATAAAAAATAAAGAAAAGGCAGCTGTGTGGCTGACAAATGTGCTTCCCACATACCGCACGCAATGCCTTGGCACGAATCACTGGTGAGTTCTCCCTCAGACTTGCCTATAAACAATTAAGCAATAAGAATTAAATATTCGGTTTCCAAATATTCAGTTTCCAGTCTTAAGCAGGAATTGGTATTTCACTAACCAGGAGCATTTGAAGAATCTTGTCAAATCCTCGAGCAAAGGAACTATTTTGTCCCAACGCCAAAGTAATTTTTTTCACTGAATCCCTAGTCAGAAAGGATAAGCGTGAACAAGAGTCGTGTATAATTTCTTTAGACTTCAACCTTGCAAGGTAGTAGTAGAACTTCTGTTGAGAACCAGGGTCATCTTTGTACCATAGACAAAGATAAAACCTGCAAGACTGGATGTTACAGACGATAAAATAGTTTATTACTGAAACATGTTTATTTAATCACAGACCATCGGATAAAGAGGTGCAGATCACCGGTGGACCCTGCATCCTGCAAATAATTCAGAAGCATCTGTTGCATAATCTCCTGTTTCGTAATTGTATCTGCTGCACGAGAAGAATTTCCAGAATGATTTCGATTGCTTTTCTGGCCATCCTGGCCTTGATTCTCACCGTACGTTTTTAAGACGAGAAGTTGCTTCTCACAGATACAGATCTGACAATAGGAATTGCGAGAAGGAACTTCTTGCTCTCTTCCTCCTATACAATCAACATGAAAAGGTTTTTCACAACCTTCGCATACAAACAATGATTTTTCAATCCTTGTGTCCATACAAACAGAACAAGCATCGCCTGGATGGTCGGGATCGACACTGTCAACGCTTATAAACTCCGGTACAATCCAAAATTTTTCCTTCCTGTAAAGGACAGCATCATGTTTCAACCTTGCAGCAATTGTGCCGAGAAGGTCAATGGCCATTGTACGAGCAGCAGTATCCTTCGATTTGGGCCCAGCATTCTGCAGGAGCAAGACACAAAGAACCTGCAAAACACTAATTATTAACATAAAATTGATGTAGTCAATCCAAGCGTTAACTATAAAAAAGGTACCTCTAAAATAGGACCCGAAGCAGGATACTCAGGTAAGTTCAAGGTTGTCAGCAAGTCCATTACAATATTCTCCATCATTATCTTCAGCTCAGATGCATCCTGGGTTTTGGTGCCAGTATATCGCTGAAGTACTCGACTCCAGAAGAGACAGCAAGACTCAGTGACTGCTTCATGGCATTTTGTAGGGAATTCAGCATCAATTGAGATTTCTAGTGAAGAATTTCTCAATGCTCCCCTAAGAACTTCGGGAAGATTTGCACTGTAGTGGACCACTTGAATCAATAGAGCAGTGATTAACTGAATCTGCCTCTGTTCTTCATCGGGAAGATGATAAGCCCTTGGTACACGCTTCGAGAATGGTAACTTCAAAAGGACTTGAAGAGTTTCATCCATCACATAAGCTCGATGTTGAGTGTAAGTGTGGTATATCTGCATAACGAATCATAATCATGCCATGCAATTTAACACAGACGCCAGCTACATATCATTGAAAATAGAACAGTAAAATGAACGGCATGAGCAGATCGTATTACCCCACCAATTAAACCGATTGCCTTCAGCTGCAAAACCTGGATATTGTCAACCAGTAATGTCTGTAAACTAACTCTCAAAAGTTGAAGAATGCAACTATCTGATAAGCGCTCTATCGATAGCAAGTCCTTGAGAAAACTGAGAATTGTGCACAGCTTCTGAAGTACAACATTCGCGACAGAAGACATCCTAATGGGAAAACAAATATTACATAACAAGGAATGAAGAAAAAAAAAGGTCTTCAATAACTAAATTAGGTCATAATTACAGAGATAGGTAATAAATGAAATGATACCTGCTTGTTCTTGATTTCCTGACTTTTGCACCAATTGAAGTGCGTCTTTTCTTGCTTGCTGAACCAAGATCACCAAGTTCTTCATCTTCCCCATCTGATATTCAAAATGCAAATTAAGTAGAAGATTAGCAGATAGAAATTATTTGCCAATCTAAATCCGTGGCATATAGAAAGAAAGTATGAGATCGCTAAAAAATCATTTTTATACGAAAGCACAAACGATAGGTAGAGCTGCAAGGTAAGGCACTACAAAAATGAAGTCATTATGTAAACCCTCACCCCTTATACTTACCTTACTGAAATTGACATGTACCCACTTGATTTATAAAGATACAAATTTGGTAAGCAGATCTTTGTATAGACAAATAAGGCCTTTTTTCCCTTAAGAAAACCTATACATAAGGCCCACCCTTTTTAGTAAAGTTTCTCTAGAACCTCCAGAAACTCAAACTCCGATTGACTTCAACAGAGAATATAAATAGCAGTTTCTTCTAGTCTTACATAAGTATGAAAACAAAACCGAAGTAGAGGAAAGACTTGGCGCAAGATAGTGAAGAAAATTACCCATGCAACTTCTTAGCCTTTTAACTCCATCACTGAAGTATTCTAAGGCCCAAACTCTATAATAGCTACATGAACGTGGGTCTACCAGTCAGCAGAACATACTTATCTAATACCA
Source organism: Olea europaea var. sylvestris (assembly GCF_002742605.1). Classification (NCBI taxonomy): domain Eukaryota; kingdom Viridiplantae; phylum Streptophyta; class Magnoliopsida; order Lamiales; family Oleaceae; genus Olea; species Olea europaea. The sequence goes on from NW_019230046.1 coordinate 73,933, forward strand.
CATGATGTGGCTATAAAGCTAAGTTCCTGAGGGGGGAAATGGCCTTACTACTAGATGGACAACCTAACATTATAATTCAGGCAAAAATCCACACTGTAAAGAACCTCACTCCAATAGGAGAATACAACAGGAGCACAATGTATGCATGCAAGATAGGGAAAATAACTTATCAGGTTCCCCTCCAGAAAGGAACAACTACGGGAGGGAGGGGGGGTCGGGGCAAATGTAGTCTTGCTCTACATTCATGAGAAGGGGAGATGGAACAAACACAAGACAATAGAGAAGGACCGTGGCAATTGAGTGGTTACTCTTGACGGATATTAGAGCAATCTATATAATATGATATAGTGACTGAAGTAACAGTAAGTTAAATGAGAAAGCAGAATGACATGCCTTCAGGAGCCCCATCATTGTTTGGTTTATGCAAAGCACGATAAACTGGATCACATGTGAACATAACATCCATGATTTGATGCCTTGAGAACTCCAGAATTCTTTCAATATTCTGAAACAATTAGACCATAATTACTCACAAAGCTTAATAATTTCACATACTCGGAGAATTTTTTAGTACCAAGAACATCATACCTCTTCTTTATAAAGCATCTTAGGCATGCCATTATGAGCCATGATAGCCAAAGCTGCATGAATTGCTTCCAGAGCACAATAAATGCTTGAGATCACATCTGCATCTGGCTGGAATTCAAGCAAAATAATTATACATCTTGTAGATATAAAACGAAAAATTAATATAGATCAATGAATATGAAATAAGTCGATAAAGAAAAAATCTCCTTTCTAAAATTAGAAACCCATCAGTAAATGCGCAATACATCATTGCTAACAGCCAAAATGATGGCAACATTCTCTCAAACATATCATCTCATGCTTAATATACGTTCACGAAGGAAGTGAATTGTAAATACAAGTTAAGCACGTATACGAATACGTAATTCGAATACGATACGATATGATACGGCTACGTCAATATGACTTTTTTTTTTAAAAATTAAGATACACGGATACGTGTTATAAAATTTAAAATAATTTCACGAACATCAAAAAATTAAAACAGAAACATAATAATAAAAATAAAATACTAAAGCATTTTATCTTAATTCTTAATTTTCTAAACTTCATTTTCTTCAACATTTACTGAAAGATTAAATATTACTTTGTATTTCCAATAAAAAGTTTAGTTGTTAATTAATTTAAAACTATAATAGTGTATTTTCAATAAATATTATTAATAATCAAAAAATATATATTTGATATGTATCGGATACATATTGAAGATAATTCAAAAATGCGTATATGATATGTATCGAAAATTTTAAAAATATAAAATAATTAAAAAATGTATCCAGTAGGTATAGAAGGATATCGAAGCTTGAATACGTATCAAATATAGGTACGTAATGAGTTTATAAGTATCAAAGGGGCCTACTTGACGTCCAAGGCCAATGTGTCCCCTGTTTGTCCAAGGCCTATGTGGCCCTAGACAAGGGGCTTTCCCCATGTGCAAAACTACCGAGTGATATGGATAAAATAATCTCATGTCACATAGAAAAGAGGAAATAGGAAACGACGGAATGCTACAACTCCGTAGTTAAACTTGAAGCAAGAAAAAGAAAAGTGGATATGGACGAAATAATCACATGGCACATAGAAAAGAGGGAAATAGGAAAGGGCCGAAGGCCACAACTCTATGGTTAAACTTGAAACAAGAAAAGGAAAAGTCTTTACTAGCTTGTTACTTTGTCGAGCTATCAATAGAATATCTATAAATAATATAGAACGCATTTATTGTAATTTCAATATGATTAACTGAAAAAGAAAGATCATCAACAAATTTCGGAAACTAAATTGCTAGTGAGTTCAGCAACTCAATGCCAAAGGCTTGATTGCTTAACAAGTTTCTTTAAAAAACTGAAAAAATGGGTAGAAGCTCGTGCCAAGAAACGAATGGGGACAAGTTTATGGCCATGTTTGGTTCAACTAAGAAATTAGATTAAAATCCAAATCAAAGTCAGCAATAAAGTTTGAACGTATATTTCATGAAATTCACAACTTTTCAATCACACCTTCCAACAATTTTTATCAAAATCTACTAAACATCTTATTTTTATCTAAACCAAATAGAGGCAATATATTTACAAAAAATAGGAAAGGCTTAAATTATACTATGAGGCTTGAACTCAAGTATGAATACGTATTCAAGTGACAAATCTTTTATTTTCTGAAATGTAGGATACAAGAACATGAATAAAATGAGTAAAAATTTTGGACACAAATACATGAATACATCTTTTACTTCAATTTTTTTACTAACTTAAGATGACATTTTCAATAGGCCAAAATCAACTATTCATAAAGAAGGAAATGAGTATTAAATTAGAAGTTAAAACGACTGAAATAGAATATTGGAGTTTAGATTTCAATTGTAGGAAATTAATTACTCAATGTTATATAAATAGAAGATGAGGGGCTTGATTAAAATTTGAACTTAGTGGAGTACTAAGTAGCATTATTGGTATCTAATTTTATTTTATACAAGCAAAACCATAAATCACCGATATGGAGTATGAAAGAAGGGGGAAAAAAAAGAAGAGAAGGGAAAACCTAACGCCAATGACTTTCTCCACCATCTTGATGGCGGCACTAGGTTTACAGAGAGCAAAAATGAGAAAGAAGAAAAAGGAAAGAAAAAATAAAGAAGCAAAATAAAGAAGTAAAAAGACGCCGTGTTCGATTGAAACTTGGAGGATCCGGCATATATCTCATTTCCGTACCCGTGTCGTGTCGGCACAGATATTTCGGTCGTTTCGAAGAGTCTGAGCATCAAAGAAAATATATCACATCGAGGAAATATAGTGCATACATACGAAAAAGAAAATGGAAATGAAATGTCCAAGAAAAATAACAACTGGAAGACAATTTGAACACGACAACAAAAATAAATAAAAAATTGAAGAATTCTTAAGAGAGGCTTCAATCACTTTACATTAACACAACCTGCCCTCCAACCAATCACTTATCTAACAAAAGAGAGGCTTCAACCAAGGGAAGCTGTGACAGGTATGAAATATAGCGTGGTGGGGGGGGGGGGGGGGGGGGGGGAGCAATAGGCCATAGACATGATGTTTACGGTTAGAGTGCAAAATTGATTTACCACATGCTTAAAACATGTATGTATGTATGTATCAGTCAACTAGGAGGAATTCAAGCAACTTTAGCACGATATTGTGCTTGGAAATGGGTGTGCTAACATTTCCATAAATAGATGATATTTGATATTAAGGTATTGCCTCGGATCTCCAAATCAGCAAATAGGACACCTATGCATTAAGACAATTAAATGTTTATTCACTTGATTAAACTATGACAATTAGCATTTTTGACCACCAAAAGAGGGAATAATTGCATAGATATACACGGAATGGGCTTGGTAGATTACTAGATATCGACTTTAGCATGAAATTTGGAGATTATTCTTGAGAACTTCAATTTTTGTATCTCAGTTGCTTTATTTAATCAAAATTACATCTTACAGGACTAACTGCAATACTTTAGAACAACTTCACGTGTTCCTGTTCTTGTTCTCAGATTGTCATAATTGGTTCAATAGAGGATCCTACTGCTGTTGAGATTCTATAGCAACATAATCATTACCTAAGCTGCGGGATATCATCAAACATGTTTAGCAACAATCAAATTACTCTAAAAAAGAGTTTAAGAAAATGAAGGTAAATTCCAGCTGCCCAGAGTTTTATATAAAGTTAATGCCTCAATATTGCCAATAAGATGGTAGCAGAACATGTGAAGCTACACCACATCTTTA
>NW_019230046.1:80023-130587 GCF_002742605.1 Olea europaea var. sylvestris
GGAAAAAGAAAAAGAATATTCTTTTAGAAAGAAAGAACTTCCAATGTCAGCAAAAAATGTACAAAGTTGAGACATGATAAACACACACACACAAAGAACTGGCAAGCCCAATGAAACATTTTACCTGGTGCAATATACTCGAATGCTACAGGGTCACATCTCAAAACTTCGTCATAAAGGTTAAATTTCCCCACGGAGCCACACAGTTGATCACTTACTTCATTTTTGAGATTCCTACAGATAAAACCTTGTAAGCCAAACAACAGCAATTCAGAGCAGGATTTTGGGATAAAAAGGATAAATACCTTTTCACAAGCCATTCCCATTTTGAAAATTAAAGTAACACAGCAGGCTCTCAGTGAAAATTTAGTTTCTGAAATTATTTGTTGCGTGAAGAATCTGTCCCAAAGTGATTTAGCAATAAAATTTTATTTACAGGAACTCTTACAATTTACTCTCATTTTGTATTTATTTGCTACAAGAGTATTATTACAATGCAGTCTACACTATAACAGCAGTAACTATAATAGTGGTAATAAAAAATTCAGACTTTTAACAATATAACTACAGATTCTTGGCATACTTCTAATGGTCAAAATCAATTTTTTTTCAACACGATATTTTTTCGTGTCTGTTTTTTACTAAAAATTTGTGTACGAAATTTAGTCATTAATAATAAGAAGAAAAAAAATATGTATGAGAACTATGTTTAAACCAAATTCAGAATTTGTATATTAATTCTAGATAAATATAAAATATAGCCTCGGAATATGTTATGCACCTCTTAATGTTTCCCTGTATTATAATAGATGGAATTAAGATTTTCTAATACTTTGTTTATTACATACTTGTATTATCATATTAATCTGGAAGTAGCTGTGTGAGGTTTGTTCCTAAAAGATCCATGAAATTAGAGATTATTAATTATACAAGAATCATCTGTTTTTAGGATTTAATGAACAGGAATCATAATTTTAACAAGAAATTTCATCAAATTGTTTGGACAATTAATTTATTTCTTTATTCCGGAGAATGTGATAATTAAGGCATCTTTCTGATCCAAAAAGCTGTCTGGCATAACATAAATAACCTCCCTCGCAAACACTATTCGTCTATTTCTGATCGGAACTCTAAATTCTAATTTGACTACAATTAGAATCAAATCTTCAAGAAGTTCATTAACATGAATTTATAGAGCTATGATCAGATGCCATGCATATTTCTCATAATATTCGATGTTTGGCTATTGAGTTCCATCCAAGAAACTTTAAATTAATCTTGCAACTCCTTTCATGTTGTTGATTAGAGGATAGAAACTGCCAAACTAAAAGGAAAATTATATTCTATAGATATCAGAAATTGTAGGAACCACTTTATCTTCCCAATCCCAATCGGGCATCACAGAAATGACATGTGGGTCACACTTTCTTCTGAATTGCACGTGGTATTTTGACTAACACCCAAGGATGACGGCCTTTCATCCTGCCACGTGTCCACTGACTCCATCCATTACTTTCTAACTTTATACACATTTCTTTAGAGAAGAAATTGATCTGCTTGATAAGTAGAAAAATTGAACAACAATTTCTATTCCTTGATTCTCAATCCTATAAAAAGGACAAAAATCCCTAAAATACGTGTCTAGCTGATATTCGCCACTTGGTGATCTTAATGACAGCTTTATCATCTTTCAACTCTTATATGAAGGTAGAACAGACAGAGATGCTCATTCTAGTCAACATATCAAACTAGGGCTTTCAACTCTTAAGTCAACAACTATATTTTTGTAAAGGACATAGACAAAGAAGATCCAATGTAGAAAATCTTAATAAAAAATTTATTCACACAATGCAGAATTCAAATGAACTAAAATCATTAAAGGAATCCTTAACTGAGATTTATTCAAAAGAAATTAGATTTTGGAAATGGGATTGGAGTACATTCAAATTTGAATTAAGTTCCCCCTGTTCCAATTCTATAGTATGATCTTAAGCAAGAAAAAAACTATCTATAATTGTCTATAATGTCTGTGCTTGAACAAAAACAATGAGAAATATAAGTAATAGGCTCCCACAACGAAAACCACAACTCCCAAAAATTAAAATTTAAGCACTTACCTAAAATACCATCCACACATTACTCCAAAACACAAAAATTCATCTAAAAACAAGCTTTCCCAACTTCAAAGCTCAACTCCGCATTAATAGACTCCAATTCCTAAAACCCTCGAACAAAATTTAACCACTTAAAAAAATTCCATCCCCAAATTATTCCAAAACACAAAAATTCATCTAAAAACAAACTTCCCAACTTCAAAGCTCAATTCCGCAAATAATGGACTCCAATTCAAATCCCAAAGCAAAATTCACTAGGTTTCACTACTTAAAACATAAATAATTAAAAACTCACAAATAAGACACGTCAGTGATGCGGAGCAGATCAGCAATCTTTCCAGCAACATCACTGGAATTAGCAAACGTTCTCGAACCGCTCTGCTGCTCGAACAACCGGAGATCCTCATCAAGCGCACCACAAAGCACCGGGAGACACGGTAGAGGCAAGCATGTAGCCACTTCGCAGTGGACTGTATTAGTTAAGCTTATTCCCTTCGGTACCCCTCCCCCGCTCCCGCTGCTACTCGGAATCGACATCTTAGAAACAATTTAACCGAATAATTCAGCTTTGTGATATATATAAAACAATCATTTGAAGTAAAAATGAGAGAATTGGGGGTTAGGTTTTGGGGATGTAATTTAGCCCTAAAGAGAGAGGAACAAATGGCGGGGAAAAGAAAATAGAAAAATTTGGGATTGTCTTTTGCAAGTGTAGTGACTGATTATGTGCGCTGTTAATTTATATGTCGTGGTAAATTGAATCTACACTTGTGAATTTACATGTATGCCCTTGCTTAGTTGTCACTGTTCGTCCTGCAAAACGTTGCCGTTTTGTTGATCCTTGTAGGAGACGCTTTTTAGGCTTCTTTATTTAAGACCTAAAACTTGATCCCATTTTTGTAAGAAAAATAAAAAATTTTCAAATAGTAATTTTTGAATCTTTAATAGAAAGTATGAATAAAAAATAAAGAAAAAATTTCGATTTATATGTAGAATTATTTTATGAGAGAAAATATAATTAAAGATAAATTTTCAAAAAAATGAGTTTTTGAACTAAGAAAAATGAGGGGCCAAGCATAAGTTTATACGGTTTTCAACTAAATTCATAAGTAGTTAATAATTTAGTCCACTTTTGACAATATTTTTTTAAAACTCTTTGATTTTCATACTCATTTTTAACCACTCATTTAAACAATAAAACATTTTGTACATAAATCCAAATTTTTTTACTTTTTAATCACACATTTCCCAAAAAATTACTGTTCAACACTGCATTCTCTCAAAATAATGACCATCATACATGGGCTTAATATACATATAGCATACGAAACTTGGCCTATGCTTGGGTTAATTAAAAGCTACATATAAGTCAAATTTAAAATTTTCACACATATTCAGAATAACTATTCTATTATTATTGACAAATTTCATAGAATTTATTACTATTACTATTACAAGACACTCAGAAAAAACTTTTAGCCCTTGTTTGGGCTCCATTAAAATCAAATTTTGGGAGGAAATATATTTTAAAATAGTGATTTTTTGAATAATGTGTGATTAAAAAAGGAAGAATTGTTTTGAATTTATATATAATATTATTTTATTAGAGAATGTATAGTTAAAAAAATAAGAGATTGAAAAATGCATTTTGATCCTAATGGATCCCAAACAAGGGCTTCATGAAAACCAAACATAGTGTTGAAACGGTCCAAATGAATTCCTCGACCTTTGCAATAACAAGAAACACACTTTTCTATCCCTTCAAGAGTTTATTATTTGAGATTCAATATCTACTGAAAGTGCTCTTAACAAAAATAATGAATAAGAAAAGAAATGGAAGAGTTGTAAGACATATATAGACAATTACAAATCACGATATTTGACATACTTATGTTAGGAGTCAAATGATGAACAACACAATCAATCTCGAACAAAAACAAAAGATATCTAGAGCATGATTGTCTTCTATATTAATTATTTGGACAATACGCGAGTAACACGTGTTTTCATTGATACTTTGAATTTGGAAGGCATGATTTTTTTGTAAATGACAAAGACCCAATCATGACGCATAGGAGGCCAACCCTACTCTTTGAGATCAAAAATGGGCATGATCAAGAACTCACTCATTTGATCTCGATTATGATCTTATCCTGACACTCAGAACTTTTAGTATCGACTCAATACATGGGATCTAATAGTGTGTATTTTATACACTTATTTAGACTTAAAAATATAGACATTTAATAGTTATCTTAAATAATTATAGCATAACTTGTTGTATATTTTATCTATTAAGTGAAACTTGATGAATGGAAGTGAAATTGAAATAAATAAGTGAAAAGTGGCAGGATCCAAAATTTGGGTACTAAAGTGTAAATGCTCAAAAGTTGTATCGAACCTCACGATGAAGATTTGAGAATGCTAAGGGTAAATTGAATATGATAGAAGAATTCGATCGATCACTATATTAGATTGATTGGTGAATCTTGATTTAAGGATCAAATGTAATCAATAGATGAAATTGTGAGCCCTAATTTTCATTAAATATTTGAAACCCTAATTCAATTTTTGTGTGCATTTAGATACTTTCAAATTGTTAGAAGTAGTTAGATAAACAATCACAAAAAACATATTTATTTTCATTCGTCAAATAAAAGTTAGAAATAGTAAATTAAGTATTTAATTATAGTTTTCATGGGAATGATGATCCAAACTCAAATTTTCATTATATTACTTGTTACGATAACGTACACTTGCAATAGAAAAATGCAACAAATTTTTGGCATCATTGTCGGAGACTATTTACATCTAGTCTGAATTTATTTTTAACTGTTATTTGATTAGTTATTTTTCTTATTTATAGATAAAAAGGTGTTCATTGTGTGCTCCATTCCCAATGCGACAATCTAGAGTCGTTTGATCCAAAAATAGAATGTACATTCAGACGCAAATTTAAAGAACACAGTAAAAAATAGAAAAATCAAATGGCTGACGATTAAAGCATTTCGATACAGCCAATTGGAAAAGTAACCGCTAGACTAAGGTGCCACAAAATTAGCAAAATGAGCAAATAAAGATAAATAAAGGAGACTTGTCAATCTTAATGTTCTTGACGCCTATAACAGCGCCCGCCCATCTCAGCATTGTTTATCTAGATTTCGGGGTGAATAATTTTCTAATAAAGCTGGATTGGGTCAACTTGACTAGCAACACTCCAATTCTACAAGTTAGCTAATGAAAACCTGAGCACAAATATCTCCCACTTTCTCAGAAATTGACAAAGTTTTCATGCTTTAGGAGTTAATTAAAACATCAAGCTGCGTTTTTCATTATACATTGAGGATGCAATTTTAGAGTAGTAGATGCTGATCCTCATGGAAGTATTACTACATGGAAGGAACTGACAAGAAAATTTTGTAATAAATTCTTCCCACTTGCAAAGGTAGCAAAAATTCGATTGGAAATTCAAACTTCCAACAATGTGATGGAGAGAATTATCATGAGGTATTGGACAGATTTAAAGAAATGATGAGAAAGTGCCCAAATCATAGAATCAGCAAATGTAATCAAGTGCAATATTTCTACATGGACTTTCACGACTAGCTAAATCTCGTGTGGATTTCTCTACAAATGAATCAGTCATTAGTAAATCAGGTCAACAATGCCTAAACTTGTTCAAGTTAATTACCTCTATACATTCAATGTTTTCATCAGAGAAAGTGGTAGCAAACAAGATAGCCAAAATTTATAAACTAGATAACACGGCATCTACTAATGCACAGATTACTACTTTTAAAAATAGTTGGAGTTACTAGTAAAATTGTAAACACGTGAAGCAAATGCAGTGATAGTTAATTCAGCATGTGAAAATTGTGGAAGAAATTACACTGCAAAAAATTATTTGATGCTTGCTTCTTTATAGGAACAAGTAAACATTATTTAAAACGGTTCCCACAATTTTAACACATGGAAATAATTTTTGACAAGAGAGAAGACCCAACTTGGGGGAGATGTTTCATCAATATTACAAAAAATAGCAAAGTATTCCAGTAAATTGATACTAATTTTTAAAATTAGCAAGCATCTATCAAGAAGTCACAAATTAGTCAGATAGCTCAAAACTTGTAGGACATCCAAAATGATCATTTTCAAGCAATACAAAAGACAAATCCTAATGAGTAGGTGACGACAATAAGAGTAGTAAAAAATGATACACCAAGGACTCATGTAAAAATTAAAGCATATGTTCATCCACTTCTTCTCCCAAACCGATGGAGGAAATATCCATGTTATAACTACGAGGAGTGAGGTACAATCTCCAAAGTTTGCTGCAAAAAGACCAAAAAGAGAAGATGTGTGAAAAAATGTTGATGAAGCTATAAGGGAAAAAAAATCTGCTTCAACATCAATCAAGAATGAAGAAAGTACAGGGAGATCCATAATCAAGGCACCAAATCTAGTCAAGGCTTATGTGCCTCTTATTCCTTTTCTATAAAGGCAAAGGCTTAAGAAGAACAAAAAGGATACAAACTTTGAGATTTGTTTGGAAGTTTTTAAGAAGCTCCACATCAATGTCCCTTTTATTGATGCGATGTTACAAATTTCAAGCTATTTAAAGTGTTCGAAGGATATGTTGACAAAGAAAAAAAGCTTTTAGAGTTTGAAATTGTGGCACTGACAGAGAAAAATAGTGCAAGACTACAAAATAATTTACCTCCGAAATTAAAAGATTTAGGAAGTTCTTTTCCAATTTCAATTGAAGTTCTTGTTCTATTAGTCTTTGTGTGATATAGGTGCTAATGTAAATCCCATGCCATATTCTATTTACAGAAAATTTGGATTGAGTAAAGTTAAATCAACTTTAATAACGCTACATCTTACTGATTAAACACTTTCACGACCACGAGACAAAGTCGAGGGTGTACTCATAAAAGCAGGAAATCTAATATTCCCATTCGATTTCATAGTGCTGGACATAAAAAGATAGAAATATTCTAATTATTTTGGACTGACCATTCTTAGCAACGGGTTAAACCCTGATTGACATAGAGAATGGTGAGCTAATATTGAAGATGAAGGACAAATAAGAAATACTCAATATTTACACCCACTTGAGCAACCTTCCAACATCAAAGATTATGTAGAATTTTATGAAGAAGAGCCCTTGATCAACGAAGCTATCAGAATAGAAAATCAAATTTTAGTGGATTTTTGGGTAGAGATGAAAACAAAGAATTCAAAGTTTGGAAAGCAAAAAAATGATTTAAGGCTGGAAATCACAAGCAGTGTAAGGCTGAAAATTTTCTATTTGAACCACCATAAGGAATTATGGTGCTGATTCTAGCTAACAACTTTAAATTAAACGCTTATTGGGAGGCAACCTATTTTCTTATCCTTTTATTTATTATATGCTTTCTGCATTTGCATTGGATATAGTCTATTAAGGTGTATTAGTTTTGGACATATTTCTGTTTTAGTAAGAGGGTCATCATATCTATATTAAGCCTATTAAAAGAAAATAATATATTTGAGTGAAAAACAGTATAAAATATATGTGACACATTTTTGAAAGCTCCAAGGACATAAAAAATGAAACAAAAAAATTGGTTATCATACAAGCCACATTATTGCTTTAAAATTGCTTCTCAACTTTTATATTTGTCTTCTTTTATCTTTTAAAGTTACATGAATATAAATCAAAAAGAAGTTTTATATATATATACACACACACACACACACACACACACACACACACATATATATATAAAATCAAAAAATTATTATTTTTTTAAAATTTCAAAAAGATTTTCTTGTTTATTATGTGCTTATATGTGTTAGGTAGGCTTGTCGGCAAACATATTTTGAAATTATGTGTTAATTTATAAATTGTAGATATGTTATGTTTAGATTAATTGATTCTTATCCATGTAAAACTTGATACCATTTGCGCAAATGAATTAAGTTTAGTATTATAAAGCAATGAATTGATTCATATGCTTGATAAGTTGAAATGGTAGAATTTAGATATTATACCCGAAAATTACTACAATGCACATCATTTGGCCAAATTTAAAAAGTTTGGGGGTGATTTTACTGTTGTAGAGAGATATGGATATGAATGGAGATTCCATATGTATAAATTCTTGTGCTGATTGTCTAAGACCAATATGATGAAAATTAGGTGAAAATCTTAAGTTAAAAGTTTATTTTAGAGAATGCATGTTTAATGCGGGGGCATTGCACTATCATGACAAAAATATAAAATGGAAAACAAATTTAAAGATTAAAAAAAGGCTATCCCATTGTGAAATGTTTTTTCGTAGCCTTCATGACTTGAGTGATGAAGTTTGTAAAGGTATCTAAAAACTTGGTGCTCTATGATCATCTGACCTGATAATTATCTATCTAAAACTCACTATAAAGATCATTTATAAGCCTTAATGGAAAGAAGCCCACACATAAGATAAGAAAAATAATAATTATGTATTTACTTACTACACGCCCTGATTAAATCGCAAATACTTATTTAAGAAAATTAGATCTTTAACAATGGATTATTAGTCTAGTTGAGTTTTGGAGGTTGAAGCAATCCAAATATAAAGAATCCTTATTTGTTGAAGTATTAACTTGCAAATAGTGAGATCCAACTAAACTAGAGAGGGTGAGGAGTTAATATAAAGATTCAGCCTTAAATCACACACTTGAAAAAATTAAAAAAATGAATATATTTAGGGGTGTGTGAATTTTATGAGTGATGAAAGTAAAAAATTTGAACAATGAGGGCCATGAATTGAAACAACTTGTGAATTTACAGTGTTTACTTATTTTTTCAAACACACACATCAGTTTTGCATTAAAAAAGTAAATATTGATTTTGGTAGTGCGACCTTGAAATTGTTTATAGATTTAATACAATGTTTCCTATCCTAAAACAAAATGGTAGGTTATCTAACTAAAACCTTTTGCATGTTTATATGTTTGTTAAGTTAGATTATGATTTTGTTTGAAGACAAACAAACGTTTATGTATGGAGGTGTTTGATAAGTGTATTTTATACACATTTATTTAGACATAAGAATATATATATTTAATAGTTCTTTTGAACAATTTTGGCCTAATTTATTGTATATTTTGTTTATTAGGTGAAGTTCAATGAATGGAAGTGAAATTGAAAGAAATAAGAGAAAATTGGTGAAAATGGCAAGATTCAAAGTTTGGGGACTAAGGTGTAAATACTCTAAAGTTGTGTCGAACCTTACGATGAAGATTCGAAAATGCTAGGCGTAAATTGAATACGATAGAAGAACCCGATCCAACACTACATTAGACTTGTAAATCTTGATTTAAGAATCAAAGGTAATCAACAAATGCACTTGTGAGCTCTAATATTGATTAAATATTTGAAACTCTAATTCAATTTTTGAGTGCATTTTTTAGATAAATTCAAATTGTTAGATATATTTAGATAAACAATCACAAAAATCACATTTGTTTTCATTTGTGAAATAGAAGTTAAAATAGTAAATTAAGTTTTAAATTATAGTCCTCATATGACTGATACTCCAAACTCAAAGGTCCATGATATTACTTGTTACGATATCGCACACTTGCAATAAAAAGGAGCAACTGGTCCAACTATATGATTTTATATATAAAGGTAGAATGAATATAAATATAATTAATGTTCATAATTGTATCTCATATGTTTACGTGGTGGGCCATGTGATTGATAACTAAGAAAAACACCAAACAAAGCACCTTTTCTTCGACCAATTTATTTGAGCATGTTGAGTCATCTATCTCCTTATCCAAGGTGATGAGGTCATATTCCATCAATTTACCACAAAATTCGAAGTTTGCTTGCCGAAATGGGAGATTACGTACCCGCAAACATTTTGATTTTCCTAAGCTCTTAAAGCCAAAAAAGAAACGAAAAGAAAAGAGATCAGAAGTAGGTGAGGCTCTTTCGATATTAGCCGTTAGTTTAAACGAAAAGTGACTGAACCACTAAGGCGTCAAATGATCTTCACACTGAAAAGCGAAGAGGCGCACAACGAAATTCTAATTATCAGATTCATCCGTGCATCAAACGTCTTCTCATAATAATCCTTAAAATCTTCATTTCACCTTGGGAACATGTGAGGTCGTAATGATTGTTAAACATCCTACATCGCCCTCATGTCATGTGATGCCATTCCTAACTCGCCTTAGAAATGGGACTCTTGCGCACAACCCTTAGTAATGGTACTTTGCCTTAGCAGTAAGCTAACGCCTCAACGAATTCGCCTATAAGTCAAAAATCCAATACCTTAAATAAATTATAATTGGACTTGAGGACTATTCTTTTACCTTAGCTGTAACATTGATGGATGTCCCTATTTATTCCATTAATACAATGACCTCTTCAAGAAAGCTAATGTATTCAATACAAGTTATACGCCCACCATAGACTTGGGGAGATTTTTTACGCATCATCCTGCATGGTAGACCAAGTGACTACCAACTAAGTAAAAAACCAAGCAATCACATTTCCCTTAGACGAATGTATTTGATTATGTTACCTCTTCTACCTCCTTGGCTGAAGCGATAAGGTCATATTCCATTGCCTCATTCAATCTTTATTCTGACGCGTTGGGATATGCTCTCAATACCTTGTTGAAATATCCTTGGAGATGACAAGATCCCTGTAGATTTGTCACTTCACCACTCCGAGGAGATCATAAAAGACCCAACACTTGGCATACTAAGTTTGTTTTGTGAGTCTGAGGTAGGAGGGTTCAAATCTCTGATGTCTTAAGTAAGTTGTTATTTGACATCTTGAGCAATGTTTGATATTATTGATTTGACATCTCGACGAAGACAATTGATAGTCAAATCCTTTCTAATATGCTGTGGACAAGATGTGAGAGGTCACAAGCTTATGATGACAACTATGCGACACCGTTGAACTTGACTATGTTATAAGCCATTTAGATAAAGTCATGTGTCAAGAATTCGAGGGGCCTCAATTGCATCTTCTTTGCCTATAAATATACTCACGCTTGGAGCAACCTGAATTTATTCTTCAATTTAATATTCTCACTCTCAAATCCGAACTGAACTCTTGTATTCTCATTTATTCATGTTTCTCACACACCCAATTTATTGTCCACTTGTTTGGCTTAGGGTTTCGAAGTGCATCCCATAGTGGCCTTTTACTTGTACCTCTAACTTGTGTCAAAAGATTCAGCTAATATTCGTGGGATGGAGAAGAGTTGGGATCTATGATGCTTGGGTCTCGCCAAATTCAAGGGTAAACAAAACTTCTTATGAGGTAATCAACTGTCATCTACATAGACAATCATCAAAATTAATAATGAATAACATTAATTGAGAGGAAAACATCTTCAAATAGAAAAGAATGTGTTTGGCTAAGTTTAAAATTAATTCAAATGTAAGCCAACTTTTTTTCCAAAACATCTAAATAATAGCGACGACTTGTTTGATGGTAAAATAAAGTTACTTTTAAACAAGTAACCTTTCTTCAATTTAACAAACGGACATGATAACCATTATTTGAAAACATTTTTTCTACATACTATTTTCAACCATACATTTACACAATAAAATATTCTACACATAAATCTAAATTTTTTTCTACTTTTTAATCACACACTCTTCTAAAAATTATTATTCAAAATATTATTTTTCTCAAATAATGATTGTCAAACAGGAGCTAAAACTTACTCATCAACAATAGTCACATATTTTTAATGTCTTGTACACGATGGAGACGATCTTTAAAGTAAAGAATACTATTTTTCTCACACACTAACAAAATCTTTATTTTTAGTTCTTTATTTTATTTTTTTCTAGAGTTTTTTTTAAAAATTTTCCTTATTTTTAATTATAATGTATATTCAAATGTCAAAAGCGGATAAATTCAAATATGACTTGAATAATTAAAGAAGTGGAGAATTGGAAGTTGTAATTTATTCAATTATTATAAAACACAAGTAGAAAATCTACTAGAACTTAATTGCAAGAATTGATTTTATAAAATATACAGCATCATATATTTAAAGAATCCATTCGAGATGTGAGAAATAAGTAACACATAATATTTTATGTACCATCAAATAGCACCAAACATGGTATTAACTGATACATAGTTTTCGAACCCAATCTAAACATCAACCTAGTCATAGTATTAGGTCCCTAATTGAAACGACTCGTTACTTGAAAGATAAATAAAAAGATTTCAAAGTATAAAAATTTCTTTTGATATAAAATTTTTAGATTGTTACCATTAATTTTAGGGATAATTGCTAGATTGTCCCCCAATCTAAACATCAACCTAGTAATAGTATTAGGTCCAAAACCTTTGCATTTTTTACATACTTTATCTTAATCTTCAGTTTGTGTTACCAACGGTTTAAACCTTTGGAAAATTTGCTCCCCAAGTCCAAAATGACAGAAAATATGAATGCCACAGTTAGTTGACCTGAAAAATGAGAAAAATTGGATATTTTGACCATTTGAATAGGGGCAATTTAGTTATTTAAAATAGAAAAAATAGAAAATTTCCCTATCCACCCATGCCATCTTCTTCACCCCACGCCATACTATCGTACCCCTACCGTCTCCCAAATAAACCCAGAAACTAGAAATACTACCTCTACGCTGGTAACCATCGGCTATCTCAACCCAAAAATCTTACTCTGCATCGAGGAGACCACACGAAAGCCTTAAAGTTGATGAAAAAATTATGCTTGGAGCATGAGAATTTGGCATTGGTTCACCATTTCATGGGGACTATTTGTGCTAAAGTAGCCTCAATTTTTCACTGACCTGAAAGCCAACCGGCAAAATTTGAAAAACTATCAGTGTGCAAGGAAGTCAATCACATTTTCAGGGAATTCTATCAAGTTAATGTCATTTCTATCGAATTAGTTATTGGAGAAAGCAAATGAATAGAAGGAGCATGTGGAGGTGGTGCAATAGTGCGAGGGGCTTTGGCAATTGATAACCCTGCTGACCCGACCAAGGAAACTCTGCAAGAGAAGAAATATCATAACATTTCCTCGAAAGCTCGAGTTTCCACATGCAAAATAAGTTAGGTCTTTGATTCATAAGTCTAAAATTACATCCATTATGACTAGGATGAAAAATCTCGGCTATGAAGATGAGAAGTTTGGGTCCACTCCAATGGATTTGAGATCGGTAACAGTGAAAAGCCGAATGAGATTGAAAAAGGCAACTATGACTCATGAGGAATATAGGAAGGAGATAGGGACAAAGGTAGCTACTGTAGCACAAAATAGAGAGTAATAAAGGGGTAGATTTTGGTTCAGGAATAAGGTAGAGAATGGGAGAAAGAAGGAAAAGTGGGAAAATGAGGATAAACATTTTCTTAGTTGAGATAAAGGACCGGGTTGGGTGACCGACGGTGATCGGTGTGGAGATGGTATTTTGGATTTTGAGTTTATTTGAGAGTAGAATAAGGTGAGTTGGGTGAAGCAGATGGGTTGCGTGGGGAAATTTTCCATTTTTTAAGTGCCGAAAATGCCCCTATTTAAAATTGTCAAAATATCCAATTTTTCCATTTTCTAGGTCAACTAATAGTGAAATTTACATTTATTGTCCTTTTGAACTTTGGGTGCAAATTTTCCAAAAGTTTGGGGCTGTTGGTGGCACAAATGAAGGATACGATAAAATCTGCAAAAAAAATCCAAAGATTTGAATCGTTGTTGTAATTATCCCTTAATTATATTTTTCTATGTCTATAGTGCACACATTATTTATATATTTTTTATTTTCTTGAACGAGATTATTTTTATT
The DNA here is from genome assembly GCF_002742605.1 of Olea europaea var. sylvestris. Taxonomy (NCBI): domain Eukaryota; kingdom Viridiplantae; phylum Streptophyta; class Magnoliopsida; order Lamiales; family Oleaceae; genus Olea; species Olea europaea. Next base: position 93,961 of record NW_019230046.1, read on the forward strand.
TTTGCATTGTATTATTGAATTCTATAAATAATAGAGAATATAGTTTACGTAATAGTTTATGATCATTATGAAGCCATAAACGAAACAAGTGGCATCTGCGGTCCATCAGTCATGACTCATGATGCTCGTAAGCTAACCTTGGGATACAAGGTTTTAATCTTTCCTACAAGATTAATTAGATTTTTGCAATGAACCTCCAAGCGGAATCAAAGGACCTTTTTCTTTGGAATAAATACAAGAAAAAAAACTTAATGAGCTTCAACTGACTTGGGCTTCCTTTTGTTTAAGCTCCTGACCCTTCGGCCATGTGGGGTTAGAGACATTGAACTCATCCACTATATTATACATACAAATACCCAAAATGACTTGAAGTTGATAATTTCAAGGGTAAGACTACATTTCTAAAGTTAATGTTTCTCGTCCTACCCATATGGCCTGCACCAACCTATAGTAAGCGGTTTAGCTATCAACATTCTCACATTAAACAAATAAGATCAGGGGTGGACCCAGACTTTTAGTATTGTGGTGTCAAAATTTTAAAAATAATTTTTTTAATAAACAACATAATATCAATGATAATAAGTTTATATGTATTTTGACACTTTGAAAATGTCGTATAATTACATCATTAGTAATATTATTAAATAAATTTTGCTACTTGTATAGTTTTGTTTATTATTTCATTGGCAAATGCTGAGCTAACATTTAGTAAATTAAATTGAATTTAGAAATTAAATGAATTGAAATAAAATTCAAGTTTAGTTCAGGAAGTAAATGAAATTCAAATTTAAAGCAAATATAATTTAAAAGTAATTCAAATTGCATTTAATCCGTAACGATTCTAAAAAAATTACGTTATATTTCATGTAAGACTTCTGAATGAAACGATGTAAATTATATTGAAAAATTTATCGTTGTAAAAATAATAATTAATTGAATTTTTTAAAAGAAAAAACGAGTTAGACGTCTTCTTTGAGGCGTACGTTTGATACATATTTAACTATTTTCGGTATCCGTTTGGACCATTCGATATGAAAACGATGTAGTTTTCGAAACAAACTTTTACATGACATAGACGATTTGTAGATTCAGATAGCACATGATCGCAAACGAATTTTTAAAGTTAGGATATTATTGAAATTCTCAAAACACTAGTTTCAAACGCCCTAATTTAACATGTCATAACTTTTGCTATAGTTGACCACTTCGTATGCCATTAATGAGTGAAAAATTAGGCCATGAGCACTTCGAAATGGTAATAAGAATGCAATGTTTTGACTTCATTTGATATCCCAACGAGTGCATCAAAGTAAATTGTTAAAAAAATAAAATAAATAAAAAAAATAGGGGCAAAATTTTGCGGGGTCATTTGATCCTACATGACCCCATATGGGTCCGCCCCTGAATAAGACTAGACTTTCAGAATGGAATAAAGAAATTGCAAGGTGGAGCTTTTCAGTAATAGGAACTACTGAACTAGACATCCCTCTTCTCTTCTTCGTAGTCTTCCTCTCTTTTATTGATTAATGAAAAAGACTTGACTGGTCCACCCACATTTGCATCGGGAACATCCTCTATGAGGAAAAATCTTACATAGAACCAGATTTTAACCTGAGAAAAGAGAAGAAAAGAAACGAATCGATTATCAAAAAATTACTGATTCATTTTTGCATAATTTAAGATACCAGGGAGAATGTGTAGTAGTTGATCTTTCATAAGTTACGCTTTTTGAGAAATGCAAAGCAGCAATTGAACATTTTTAAATATCAAGAATTTGGCTAAAAATATGTTTGGTTACACACACTTGTTGAGGAAGCTGGCTCCAAGATCTTAGAATTGGTGATTTTCGAGTTTAGTTTTGCGTTACCTTTCTTTACCAAAAAATTAATCCAAACGGCTCTGACTTATAATCAATATATTCACCTTGGTTGCTTCTCAATCTCATTTATAAAGGACAAGATATTGGAATTGATTTATAGCCATAAATGCAAGAAAAAAATGGATGAAGAAGGCACAAAGAGGGGGACAAAAAATGCAAAGACAGCAATTCGTTTTTCTCTTTATTCCCAGCAGCCATTTTCTTCTCTAATTTACAGCCACGTTTTCTTCAATTTCTCACAAATCACACACGGTTCCAAGAACAAGAAATGAGGCTATATATAGTCACATTACCAAATTGGTCAAATAAGGGATTAATGTGCAAAAACTCAAGTACTATCCAATGGGTGAATATATAGATCGTGAGCAACATTAATTTACTAAGCTACTTCCAATGATCCATGTTATTTTCGGGTCAAGCCTTTAGACTTGGTTGTTTGTAATCAATTCACCATCACCCAAGGCCTGTAAAAATATAATCCAATGTTTTACAATATCGTCAGGGATTTATTGGGTATCAAAACCAACAAATCTCCACCTTGATACACAATCAACCTGTAAGCAATCGAAACACAAAGTTAATACTTGCATAATTAGAGTAACCAATAAAATTGAGATCACAGACCTTACCTCGAGTTTCGGACCCGAAACATATATCATACCTACTCCATGTATTCACCATGACTAGGATAAAAAATACCCAAATAGGAACAAGTAATCACAATAATTAATCAATAACATATTATACTTGCGAAGAAGATATAATATAGAATAATACAGTTCTTTTCAAAACATCTTCACAAAAACAACACACTAACACCAAGTTAATCAATCAAATCGCCAACACATATACAACAAATGCATAAATGAGCTTACTAAAAGATCTCATCTCACTTATCGTATCCTATTCCGTGTTTCTCGTACCTAGAGAATGCATATATTCTCTCATTTTCCACTATGCTAACTAGACTAACTCATGTCTAATTGATAAATCACAATAGATGCTAAGTTCATGAGATAATCCTCTATCATTACCTCACTTCTCTCAACCTAGATAGATAATGAGTCTCCACCTAATAGAAGTGATAGAAGTGTCACTCTCATACTCTACCTGATCAGGGTCTTAACAGCTAAAGGCTTCCAGACATTTAATCAATCTTCACTCGTAATTTAAATGTCACACTCCACATCTTCCGTGCATATCACTAATGCACTCTTAGACATCTATACCCCACCTCACTAATAGATACACAACACACTTACTGCTAATGCATCTCAATCTACTATGCATGCAAACGTATTACACCATGAATTAGATTACTCTCAAATTCATGCAAATGTACATATAAATTGAAATATCATGTTACCAAGCAACAATTTAACCAATCATATACAGGGAGAAATAATTACACACAGATGCATATGCAATAACCTCACTAGGGTCATCACTCGACCTTGTAGCCACATTCGCCTCACCTTTCATCTTACCTTTCTACTTATCCTACTTCTTGGGATAGTCCCTCATAAAATGTCTAGTCCTACCACAGTTGTAACACCGCTTACCACTATACTTTCCCAACTCTTGTCATTCTTTTTACCACACTCATCACTCGAGTCACTAATATTTTGAGCTCGACCTGAACTCATTTGCTTAAATTTCATTCTACTTCTCATCATATGTACCATACCACTCTTCTTATCCCCTTTTTTTTACATTAATCTTCATCTCCTTACTTCTAAGAGAATCTACAACAATCTCAGCTGCTAAGGTGTCCTTACCATGTCTAATTGCATTCTTGTCCTCTTTATATGAGTTAGGCATAAAATTGAGCAAAAATAATGGCCTCGTAGGTTTCAAACACGTTTTCATCACATTTAATAATATCTTGAACTAACTTGCTAAAAACATCAAAATTTTCATCAGATCATTTGAAGGAATCATTTTAAAACTAAAAAATATTTCGAACAAATACTACTTATTTGGAGTAAACTTAAGTAAATATAAGTCTTCCAACTTTACAAAGTTCTTTTGTGGATAAAATTTACTAACTTTTCTCAAAATAGTATCTACTTGGTATAAAATAATTGAAGTATAAGCAAGTTCGTCAAATTCTTCTTTTTGTTCTTTTGACAAATTTTCAGAAAAATTGCCATCAAAATAGATTTTGAAACTTTTTGTTGAACTAAAATTTCCCTCATCTTTTGTTGCTAAATTGAAAAGTTTCATTTTCCTTTAAAATTTTTTATTCCAAAATGTGAAGTCACTTTTGAAAATAGATGCACTAAAATGCACAATTATGTCACATAAAGTAATCCTAAGATCACAATGTACGCCGTTCTAAATTTTCAAGGTTTCGTGAGATTTGAGATCTTAGTATCAAGAGAATGGTCAAACGGGTCAAGTCTAGATATCTTAATAGAATAATCAATGTAACACGAAGGATTGTCAACAAAAATTCAACTTTTGATCACACAATGCAATCTTACATAGTGACTTAATTAAATTAAAACACACAATCAATAATCAACTTGCAATTAGATGTAACACTTCGAATAAAGCAAATAATTCCTAATTTTTAGCACAAGCAATGTATACCCACACGGTAGCGCTAAACATACTGTCTTCCCACACGATGACTCACTAATAAAAGAAAATAAATGAGATAATAAAATTTACCAGAGGGAACCAATTTGTAATCTATGAATAATGAGAGATAAAAATTTACTGTACTTTAGGGCCACTACCATTCACCCTAAAGCTCCAGCAATCAATCAAAGGGCAAAATTGTCCAAATTTCATTGTATTACCTAAAACAAAAAAACTAACACCACCAAAATGTTAGAAATAATGTTAGGAACAAACCGTCAGAAGGTACCTTTGCCGGATTTTGACCAACGCGAGAACGTGCTCTACCATTGGCCACCACATGTACCACCACCAGCTATACCTTCGACTGTATGTCACACTAGTGGTCTCTGTTTACTGAATTGGCCAAAAATTGCAATTGAAATTTTTGTTAAAAATCTAGGGAGATCACACGTTTGCCTTTTTGCCGAATTTTTACTTGGTTTTGGATCTTTTTTGGTCAGTTGTGGTCGAAAATCCATCACCTAGGAGTCATTCCAAGGTCTTCAAATTGATAATTTCCAGACTCAATTTTATATTATCTTCCTCTACCAAACAACCAATCAAAACGGCTTCGACCCATGTATTCACCTCGATTGCTTCTCAATCTCACCTACATAGAATAGTCTATTGGTGTTGATTTGTAGCTACAAAGGAAAGAAGAAAGTGGATGAAGAAGACACAAAGAAGGGAACCAAAAATGCAAAGGCAGCCACTCGTTTTTCTCTCTATTCTTAACAGCCATTTTTCTTCTCTCTACTTTATAGCCTTGTTTTCTACAATTTCTTACAAATCACACATGGTTCCAATAACAGAATATAAGGCTATATATAGTTTTGGGTTAGGTTACCAATTTGGGCCAAATAAGGGATAAATAGGCCAAGACTCAAGAGTCGTCTAATAAGTGGATATATGGATCGTGAGCAACATAATTTCTTAAGCTATTTCCAATGATCCACATTGTATTAGCTTGGACTTGGTCGTTATTATTCAATTTACCATCGCTCAAGGTCTGTGAAAATATAATCGACATTTTACATCATCGCTCGAAATTTATTGGGTACCAAAACCTAACAACACTTGCTAAAAAATAAACAAATTTTTATCCACATATTTCATAGAATTCACAAGTACTACTCATCAATCACTCATTTCTATATGATTACGAACACAACTTTATTTAAACACTTAAGTTTGGCTCATGTTTACAAACTTGTGTTATAAACAATCAAATCACTTTTTATTCCATAATATTCACAAGTACTACCCATTTATTTATCACCTATTTATAATTTAAACTATTTATAAAAACTACCAAAACATGCTCTAAGTTTAAAAAGAGTAAAAGTTATTTCCAAATATGCTTGAATAATTTAATTTTTTTCTTACTCTTAAGTATAAAAAATTGTATGTATCGAAAGTAAATATTACATCACCCTCAAAATAAATAATTTACAAGTTTCCAACTATGAAGAGTAAAAAAAGTTGAATATTTTGAAACAATTTGCTTATATGCAAGCTTTTAGGCTTAGCCAAACATACATAGGCAATTCAATTCAAACTTGTTACTTTGAGCAATTCAATTCAAACCTACTACTAATTGGATGCATAAAGAACTTCAAGTTTCCCCTTATAAATTAGGTATAAAAATAAGTTACATTCAATGTGATACTTCCACTAAGTTTAGTGGCTGTAAATGCATCAGAGCCGATTATATATTCATGCATAATCCAAGTAGATTTAGTCCCCAAATATTGGTTCACTCGATAAAAGATTATGTTAAGATTCAAGCCAATAAACTCAGTGTTAAGTTTGGAGTCTAATTATTGCCATTTGGCGAAGCCGGTCACGGATTGAGGGAAGGGGGTAGGCGTCACCCCTTCCGTCCCGAACGAAATTTTTAATTAATGACTGAGTTACAAATTTGTATTTTTATAAAATTCTATGAAGGAATATGAATCCTTATAAAATTCGAATTTGCTATAATTTATCTTATAATTATTTAGGTTTTATGTATTATTATCAAACAGAGAGAAAGACAGATTAGAGAAGATATAATCGATATTTTCTTTTGTAAACTTTTTTCATAGTGAATTATTGTAGCAGCGAGAGAGGATGTAGTATTACATTGAGGCAAACCTCTATAAATCTTACGTGTTCTTTATTATATATTTCTTTTTTATTTATTTAAATTGTTTGCTCTTGGTGGATAAAATTAAGGTTCATAATTCTCAACATTTATGACCATCTACATTCTTGCATCCATTTCAGGACTCTAGTAACCATCATTCGTAGTGAGTTGTGGTTGAACTTATTGGTGAAAAAGAACCACTTAGTCCCATACCCTTGCTTAAATTCATCTGCATAACATTTCAAATATAGAATCAAACTCCAATATAGTTTTATTAAACCCTGTGATTGGAGGCAATGTAACGATTATATCTGCAGGATTTGATATTAGATAAATTCTGTATGAAATGTCCACTTGAAGATCGCGCTAATATAAAAATGCAAAGAATGATTGTAATGCCATACCATCCCAGATGACAAAACATTTCTAACTTGTTACAAAACATGTAATAATTTTAAGCATACATGAACAAAATTTTGGATCAAGATGCTTACTTGAAATGATGAAAAGATTGGATTACATTGGTTTCCAAAACTTCAAGTCTACAATTTTCTTGCACTCTAATGGTTTCAATCCCGATCACAATGGAAGTAGATTATTATCTACAACTTAAGTGCTAATTTTTGTGAGTTTTCATGCTAAAATATTAATTCTAGGTGTCTTTCAATTTTGGTGATATTTTCCATACAGATTTCATCATATTGCAATCTATTTTTTCCTTCCCATTTTTTAACACCGTGAATTAGAGGTTATGTGGGGGAGTTAAAAGAGGTTATGGAGAATTGAAGGTTTGAATTTCAAGTTCAAACCATTTCACCCAACCCATTTTATTATCTTTCAGGTTGTGCCAACCTACATGGGCGATCCACGACTCGTATTTCTCAACATCTCTTACTCGTACATGATGGGCTTAACTGAACCACAAGTGATAACAAATATCACACACTAGATCTTTCTCAAGGTCCATCTCACAAGAATTCATATGAAAAATAGATCGTGCCGCTAGAGAGTATATTAGAGCTCACGGTACTTTAAACCTTTTAGGAATGTATAGTAGCTCTACCAGATGAACATCACATCTCTCTATACACCAAACTCAATTTTTAACATAATTTAAGTATTTCCAATCCTTTGAGTATTTATGGAACATACTTGAACCCACATTGTATTATTGTGTTTATAATTGCATTCTATACACTAAATGATCAAACGCAATTGTCCGACCAGTGAATATAAATATAAATATTGATAAAAATAGTTTTTCTTTCCTACCATATCCTTCAGTTTAAATCTATTGTTTTCCTAGACATGTTACATCAAACAGAATCAATCATAGTCATTAGCAACATGTTAACTTAGCAACACTGAAATAAAATTTGAAGAAACAATCAAAAGTTATAAGTGTATTTACGAGGTTATATAAACCTCAAGGTCTCACATAATGAGAAAGTAATGACACGCGTGATATGAAATACATGCTACAATAATTTCTTCATTTCTTATGGCATATGTTATATTCTTTATAAATAAATAACACTATACATATCCTAGTTCATGTATTTATCGATACCTAACTTGAGTTCTCCTTATATTTATTTATATAGGCAATCTCCAATTGAGAATTAGATTTGGCTATTAAAAAGGTATAAAGGATAGCAAAATCCATATTGATTATTTCTTGTAATCTCATCTTAATATCTCATCCAGACGACTGGATTATGTATACAGCATGATCATCGTATCTCATCATAGTACATTACAAAATGTCTGAGGTGACTGCTTGTGTGAGTAACCCAATCTCAACTTGTTCATCATACTTTATATGTGCATACAAATCATTATCTCAAAATCTCAACAATAGATAACACATGAACTCAAAATTGTTCATATATGGGCTTACGAAAAATTCAATTAAGAGTTTTGTGATATACTAAGTATCATATTCTATGCAATTCTAGAGATTCGATATTACCAACAAGTATATCTCGAGACATTTTCAAAGCATGATGATTAAATATCATCATTTATGTAAATATATCACAAAGACACTTTCTTTACTAATATCTCTCACGTAAATACTATAAAGTGTTTTATTCCATCCTGATACTTGAGATCCTTAATGTATGAGATAACTACATAAATATCATGGATCTCATATTCTCAATTAGTAAAATTAAATGAACAATACATTTATACCAAATAATTTCTCCAGTTGCTAAGATATACACTACAAGATATGCTCATTGCTACTCTATATAGTAAAAGGAACAAGTTTAGTGACTATTTGTGCACGACTAACTCTCATCTTTAGTTGATATTTGTATATCTATTTCTATTCTAATAACAAGTTATTCCCTGAATAACAAAATTGAATAATTGATAGCATTAACCTTCAGGTATCACAATAACTTATCTAAGAATAATATCGACACATACTGACTAGATCCATGACATGACAAATGTTAGGACAAGTATACATCATAGTATACTTCTAATTTCTAATCATAGTAGATATGGCTCTCTGTATATTTTTTGTGCACTTATAGAGTCCTTGGAAATATATAAAGACTCATATGGTCACCTTTTAATATAGGAGTATCAACATGGTAGCAATTTTTACTGTTATAAATATTCTAGAATCTTTATAAAGCAACTAGTGCGATAGAGAAAGAAAATTAGAATAATTTTTTTTAACACAAAGTATACAATTAGCTAAATTACTGTCCTTCATCTCAAAGATTAAGGACAACCATTTCAAAATGGTCTCAATACACTCATTTTCATGCTAGCCAATATAATGTCACCAACATTATTCACAAAATTATTTCTTTCGATTTAAAACTACCGCAAGTGTATGGTTCATTAACAAGTAATATCGAGTAAAATTAAACCTATTTTCACATGTGAGTAGAATTAAACCAACAAGTATATCTCGAGTATAATTAAACCTATTTTCACATGCGATCCGACTATATTTCTATGATGGATGCGATCATATAAAAATGCATTAAAGATTTATGAATATTTAAAGATCACGTAAAATATAGCGGTATATTTCTATCCCCTATCGAACTTTATGACAATTAACATAATGTCTAACTTATTTTCCATCTCTCGAGGGTAAAACAAGCCACAAATCTCATACAACTATTGCGCACATAATTGTAGAGAAAATAAAATCCATACCAATCATTCAATAATTAAAAACATGTTTTAACGTCAAATAAATAAAATTCAAGATTAAGGGTTCATAATATAAGGTTCATCGCAAATCTTAGTACATGAAAACCTAGCCTAACATGATTAAAATAAAAGAATACATCAGATTTTGAATAAAAAGCATCACCGGATTATGAAATCTTGACAAATCTTTAAGCTCTTCATGTAAATCGTTGTTCTTGCGCTCAAAATCCTCTCCAAGAAGTGTTTTTCTGCGTCCAAGATGTTCTCCCTTTTTTGGACGTCTTTTGGTATTTATATCGCATGAAAATTAGGTTACCAAAAGAGTTTCAGTCGTATAAGGAAACTGCAGAATCGGCCCCCAGAATATACCTATGCGACCGTATAGTACATTTCTATGCGGTCACATAGAGTAAAAAAAAATTTGAGAAAAATTTCTCGGGAGGCCTCTATGCGACCACATAGAGGTTTTTACCATGCGACCGCATAGTTATGCGATTTTTTCTGCCAGACAGTGTTTAGTATTTGGATCATAACTTTTTCTCTTGATCTTCGATTAAAGTGATTCAAAGTGAATTTGGAAGAAAACTTAAATATATACACTTTTGATAGAAATAGGGTTTCTCAAATTCTCATGTTTAATATGCCAAAAATGGATCTCAAGTAGAAACTAAAAATCACGAGCATAACTTTTTCGCCTGAAAGTTGATACTTGATAATACTTCGACCATATTTCACCTCTTTGACTCCTTTCTTAATCCGATTGACCTCTAACACTCTTGAATCTTTATTCCATTGCCCGTCTCATCTATGGATTATTTGCAACTTGTTCCTCGAACTTTCAGTTTCTTCAACTTTAGTCCTTTTTCGCTTGTTTCTTTTATTTTCACAATCTCATAATATAACCAAATTGGTACTTAGCTCATTCACTTCCTTGATTTGTCCTTCGAACCATATTTTGAATAATTGCACTTTGGTCCCTGAACTATCACTTTGCTCCATTTTAGTCATTTTCCGGCTCTTTTCTCCTGAATTCCATAATTTCCATAGAAACACCTACATTGCATGAATTCAACAAGATTAAGTCACAATTTAAATATTTTCCTTGTAATTAAGTCATGTTTGTGATCTAAATAAGTGTGCCAAAATACACTTATCAAACCCCCAAACTTGAATTATTGTTTGTCCTCAAACAAGATAGTGAGTTAATTCTAAACAAACATGGCTTACTACCCTGCCGTGGCTCAGGATTGGACTATGTATTTGATTTTATGAAAATTTACCAGTGCAAAAATGACATCAATCTTTACCTGTTAAATGCATACTTGACGTGTGTGTGTGAATTCATGCCAACATATCAAATTCATGATGAGTTGAGTCCCAATCCCAAGTGGTCAAATGTATCATTGCTCGCTCGAGAGAAACACAACCCCCAAAACTTATTCTTTTCACTCAATTCTCAAGGTTGTGTTTTAAAAATAGGAGTTTACATAACTGTAATCCTCACCCTCTCGTAGTTTGGATTAATCTCACTATCACAAGTTTACATTTCAACAAGTGAAGGCTCTCCTAAGTTTTATTGCTTCGACACTCAAGATTAAAATAAGTTACTTGCCTCGCCTCAAAAGTATAGTTTCATCAGCTAAATGTCTAAGGGCTTTTTTTTTCATATTATTGTCTCTCTTTTATTTTTCTTACTTTCCTTTTTTTTTTCATCATCATCATATTCTCATTTGCTTTCTATATAATACATGTAACGAGTTTTAGGCCGGTGACTCCAAAACCAATTGGCTTTAGGGCACCAGGTTTAAAACCCTTGCAAGCTTATTTACTCGAGTTATAAATGTTCGATCAAATGACTTTTTATTAACCTCTTTCCCTCTTGCTTTCTATATGACCCCTTTAGCGAGTTTTAGGCCGGTGACTCCCAGGCCAATTGACCTTAGGGCACCAGATTTTGAAATATCCTTGCAGGCTTACTTGTCGAGTTATAAAGGCATGAAAAGAAGTGTCTTATTCTCACAAATTAATTTTATGCCCTTATTGTTCTAGACATTTAGTTTCCAAAACCAACTTCTAATTTAAGATTTTCACCTAATCTTCACCTCACTGGTCTAGGCAATCAACACAATAAAATTTCATGCACGGAGCCCCCGCTTCTCTCAATGTTCCCTATAATAGCTCAACCAATTCTAATCTGTCTTAAGGTGATTTACGTGTTAATTCAATAGAGGGTTATCATTCTTTTCATACTTTATGCTCAAAATTCAGTCATTCACCTAACATGTCAAGCATGAATAGCGTGCATAGATAATGTTAAGTATTGCATCAACAAGTATCAGTTAGTCTAATTAACACCAGATCCAAAGTTTTGCAATTTAAACTAGTCCAATAATATCATCATAGCAAACAAGGTTATTAAGCCCACACAAGCATGCATGAAAAGAATTAAAACAAAGTGAATAAAATGCAAAGAAATTTTTGTTTTTGTTTTTGTTTTTTATTTTTTTTGTGCCACTCATCATGCATACATTATGCAGTAATGGAAAACAGATAATGATGAACACAGATAAAGATTTAAAATTATGTTACCCTCCCCAAACTTAGTTAATACATTGTCCTCAATGTATGATTAACAAAAGATTAAAGACATAATTTTAAGAATAAAATGAAGAAGAAAAATCAAAATGGAGTAAATAGTACTCCCCTGAGAGATCATTTTGGCGACATCTTACAAAAGTGCAAATTATGTGTATTATATCTTATGGTGATAATTGATAAACTTGGGTGTGCATGAAGGAATCCATGTGACGCACCATTGCCCTAAACTTATTTCAAGATGCATGTGTACATTGTTGGCCTATAAGATGCATAACTTATGTCTCAATATAAAGTTCATATCACAAAAATGTGAATCACCAATAAAGTTTAGCTCTAATCATGCACTTTGTTCAATTTGACCCATGACTGACTAAAACGGGACTTCAACCTTATGACTCATGTTCAATGCATTGGGACTCATGTGGATTGTGCTTAGGCTATTTATTGACATGCAAGGATAAATGATGACCTAAACTAATAAAAATGTTGAAAAATTGAAAAACTCCTAGACTAATGCAAAATGAAATAAATAAAGGGTAGAGACGTTGGGTTGCCTCCCAATCAGCGCTATTTTGTAGTCGATAGCTCGACTTTTGGCACAGGTATTTTATGGAACTTTAAATATGGCTTGGGAGGTCCTACATAGTTTGCTCAATATGGTCTTGTTCCGTACTGCAATTATCCTCCGAATTTCATCCCTATCTTTCGCCAAGTGATTTGTCATTCTCCCCTCATCCGTATGAAATCCCACATTGAATGCCTTAATCTCCTTTGAATCGATAAGAACGGATGGAGAGTGTACTATACAGGCCTCATGAATGTTTGGCTGTTTCTTTAACTCAAAATTATAGGGGATTCCTATGTCAAGCACTTCAATCTGGAAATAGCTTTTAGGCTCGTTGGGGTATTTCATTGCCTTGAAAACATTAAAGGAGACTTGTTCCTCCCCCAGCCTCAGAGTTAATTGTCCTTGTTGCACATCTATGAAGGCTCTTGCAGCAGCCAAAAATGGTCGTCCTAATATGATAGGCACGTCCTTGTCTTCTTCCATATCCAAAATCAAGAAGTCTGCAAGGAATATGAGTTTATCCATTTTGACCAATACATCTTCAATAATCCCTCGTGGATGTGTAAGGGATCGATCAGCTAGCTGTAGAGTTACTGTGGTTGTCTTAGGCTCTCCCAATCCTAGTTTCCTGAAAACAAAGAGTGGCATCAAGTTAATACTCGCACCGAGATCACACAATGCTTTATCAAAATAAAAATCACCAATTGTGCAAGGGACAGTGAAACTCTATGGATCTTTCAGTTTTGGTGGGAGCTTTTTCTGGATTCTGGCACTACATTCCTCCGTAAGCATTACTGTCTCATGGTCCTCCAGCTTGGGTTTGTTCGATATAATATCTTTGAGAAACTTCGCGTAGCTAGATATCTGGAATAGTGCATCGGCTAGTAGGATGTTGATATGGAGCTTTTTGAAGACTTCTAGAAATTTTTTATACTGTTGCTCCAATTTTTACATCTTCAACCGCTGTGGAAAAGGAATCGGAGGCTCGTAGGGGTTGACTGTGACTTTGGCATTATCCTATGACTTTTCTAAATTTTCCTTTGGAATCGATTCCTTTACAACAGTCTTTTCTTCAGCAGGGGAAGATGTTTCTCCAATCACACCCGGTCTCTTGACATGGATTTCAAGCAATTGTACTCCACTTCGAGTTGTAATGGCCTTGACTTACTCTTTGGGATTGATTTCTGTGTTACTCGATAAGTTACATGGCGTTCCGCTAGTCAATGCGATGGCCAACTGCCCCATCTGAGTTTCCAAAATTTTGATCGCTACATTTTGATTTTGAAGTGTAGCTTCGATTTTCTCAATGAATTTTCCTATCGTATCTTCCAATTGAGGCCTCTTCTCTTGTTGTTGAAATTGTCCCTGTGGCCGATTTTGATTGTGGTTGCTCCAAGAGAAGTTGGGATGCTTCATCCAACTGGGATTGAAAGTTTCTCCATATTGATTGTGTTGTTGGTGTTGTCCCCACTGTGCATAGTCTGCTTGCTCAATTCCTTGCATGAGTATTGGCATTCCGATATTTTATGCTCAGCTCCACATTCGTTACAATTGCTCTTCTTAGCTTGTGCTGCTTGTGATATGCCTTCTACCTTGTGATACAGAGAGTTGATTTTTACAGTTATTGCTGAATAAGTATCCAACTCATAGACACCCTGAGTTTTCCTTGGAATCGCCCTCTCAGAAGACCACATGGCTGATGTGGTAGCCATTCTCTCAAATAATTCCAATGCCCCATCAACTGTTCATGTGCATAGTGAGCCATCTGAAACTGAATCTACCATGCTCTTGTGGTATGGAAGTAACCCTGTGTAGAAGAATCGGATTTTGGGTCTTTTTATCAAACCCATGTTGAGGGCACTTCTGGAGCATGTTTTTGAATTTGTTCCAAGCTTCGTCAAATGATTTGATTTCTCCTTGACTGAATACTGATATGTCATGTCTTAGCTTCGCTATCTTGGCTGGGGAGAAAAACTTTGTGCAAAATTTGTGTGCTAACTCGTTCCATGTAGTGATACTTGCAACCGAAAGTGAATCCAACCATTCAAGCGCTCTGTCTCGTAGTGTATGTGGAAACAGCTTTAGCCTAATAGCGTCGTCTGAAATCCCTTGGTATATGAAATGTTGACACATATCCAAAAATCAAGACATGTGTGTATGTGGATTCCCCTCGGCTTTGCCATAAAATTGGTGTCCATTTTGAAATAGCTGCATCACATTGGTCTTCAACTGGAAATTTAGCTGCCCAAACGGTGGATACACTATACTAGATTGACTTTGAATTACTTGAGGAGTCAAGAAATCTCCCAGAATCTCATTTCTTTCGTCCATTGCCTCTCATTCATTAGCTTGAATAATGAGATTGTTTAGTTCGTTAGCCATTTGTACTTGTGCTTCTCGATGATATCTTTGTAGTCGATGAAAGGTGCGCTAGATTTCAGGATCAGCTGGAAACAATTCTCCTCCAGTCGATCGTGGCATGCAAATCTGAGAAACAAAACCAGTACGAGCACTGAGATTCAAACAATTTAAATAACTAAACACAAATAAGGGATAATAACCTAAAATAAAAAATAAAAAAAAATTATACTAGAAAAATAAAAATTGAAGTTCAAATTAGTGCCTCGAGAAATAAAATTAAACTAAACTCAATCGCCGGCAACGGTGCCAAAAATTTGTTCACGAAATTATTTCTTTCGACTTAAAACTACCGCAAGTGTATGGTTCGTTAACAAGTAATAAAGTGGATTATATGAGTCCGAATATCGTCCCACAGAGATTAATTAGTTCAATTTTCCATATTGTCGCCTTAACCGAAACTATAGAAATTCTTGATATTTTCACTAACTAAATTAGAATTTAATAACCTACTTATAAATATAAAGTCTAAATTAACTAAATTAAATGCGTGATTATAACTAAATGCAAATTTTATAAAAATATGATAATGAAATGCGTACTAGGATCCTGAATCCCCTTATATCAATCCCCTTTAATCCGAATTTTAAAAAATTGACAACACGATTCAATTATGAAGACCAATATTCCTAATTTGTTTAACAATTTCTCTCGAATAGAATTAAACCTATTTTCACATGCGATCCGACTATATTTCTATGACGGATGCGAACATATAAAAATGCATTAAAGATTTATGAATACTTAAAGATCACGTAAAGCATAGTGGTATATTTCTATCCCCTATCGAACTTTACGGCAATTAACATAATGTCTAACTTATTTTCCATCTCTTGAGAGTAAAACAAGCCACAAATCTCATACAATTATTGCACACATAATTGTAGAGAAAATAAAATCCATGCCAATCATTTAATAATTAAAAACATGTTTTAACGTCAAATAAATAAAATTCAAGATTAAAGGTTCATAATATATGGTTCATCGCAAATCCCAGTACATGAAAATCTAGTCTAATATGGTTAAAATAAAAGAATACATCAGATTTTGAATAAAAAGCATCACCGGATTATGAAATCTTGAAGCTCTTCGTGTAAATCTTCGTTCTTGCGCTCAAAATTCTCTCCAAGAAGTGTTTTTCTGCCTCCAATATGTTCTCCCTCTTTTTGGACGTCTTTTGGTATTTATATCGCGTAAAAATTAGGTTACCAAAAGATCAGTCGTATAAGGAAACTACAGAATCGGCCCCCAGAATATACATATGCGACCGCATAGTACATTTCTATGCGGTCGCATAGAGTAAAACAAATTGAGAAAAATTTCTCGGGAGGCCTCTATGCGACCGCATAGAGGTTTCTACCATGTGACCGCATAGTTATGCGATTCTTTCCGCCGGACAGTTTTTAGTATTTTGATCATAACTTTTTCTCCTGATCTTTAATTGAAGTGATTCAAATTGAATTGGGAATAAAACTCAGAGATCTACACTTTTCATGGAAATAGGCTTTCTCAAATTTTGATGTTTACTATTTCAAAAATGGATCTCAAGTAGAAACTAAAAATCATGAGCATAACTTTTTCACCTGAAAGTTGATACTTGATAATACTTCAACCATATTTCACCTCTTTGACTCCTTTCCTGATCCGATTGACCTCTAACACTCTTGAATCTTCATTCCATTGCCCGTCTCATCTATGGATTATTTGCAACTTGATCCTCGAACTTTCAGTTTATTCAACTTTAATCCGTTTTCGGTTTTTTCTTTTATTTCCACCATCTCATAATATCACCAAATTGGTACTTAGCTCATTTACTTCCTAATTTATCCTTCGAACCATCTTTTGGATAATTGCACTTTGATCCCTGAACTATCACTTTGCTCTATTTTAGTCCTTTTTCGGCTCTTTTCTCCTAAATTCCACAATTTCCATAGAAATACCTATATTGTATGAATTCAACAAGATTAAGTCACAATTTAAACATTTTCCTCGTAATTAAGTCATGTTTGTGATCTAAATAAGTGTGCAAAACACACTTATCAAACATCATTACTAGAATTACAACCTATCATCAGACCTTTCTATAAATATAGTGATTTTCATTCATATGATATTTTTTATGAGGTTTACACCTTTTTAAAACTCAAGTATCACTATTAAGATGGCTGTATTTGGCCATACATTTAACTATAAAGCTACCACATTACTAAAAGGCTTTTAATATGAAATCTACAGTCGATTCATGTGGATCTCTTTAATCAATTCTCAATTAAGAATAAAAAATACACTCTCTAAGTCTATTTGGAGTAACTCTAAGTTTTATAAACACTATCACATCTAGTATCGGCATATACAAGTGAATTTCACTTTTTAAGATAAAAGTTTATTTAACTCAATAAATTCATATTGAGTATAAAATTTTTCCCAAAAAAAAAAAAAAAAAAGAGCTTTACCTATCATAAACTCACTAGTCCACTTAGTTCTCAAGAACGTGAATGCTCTCAATATTAATGTTCAATTAGAACTTCCACCACATTCAAAATTAGGTTGAAATTCTATACTCCATATACACTTTCATCACTTTCTTCAAATTTCTCCACTGATTTTCTAAACCAAAAAAGCATTGAAATTAGACAACTCTTAGCACTTACTAGGAACTAAGAATTATTGAAATTATATAGTTCTTAGATATCTCCCACTCGAAAACAAATTATTTTCCCGTGAATCGGAAGCTTAACCCAACTCTTTTGTATTCAAAACTGATTCATTAATACACATAATATCAAATTTTAATAATATTCTCCAAAGTTTTCTCCCACACAAGGAAAAAAATTTCAAATGTCACATCTTGTGAGCAATATCTATCCAAAATCTCAATTAAGTACATTTTTGTACTGTCATGTGTATCTCAGAGAAACACATCTCATTTTTAATTGACTTATGTTTCTAAACTCATTATCAAGAACTTAGATAGTTGATTACGAGTCTAAGACAACCCATATTTAGTTATCCACATGTCCAAAGTTTATATATTTTGAAGGTACTAACATTGAGAAAACTCCACCGAGTGACACGTTACAGTTAACCAACACTCTTTCCAAAAATGAAACACGTAAATTGGACTGTATTATTTTAAGCCACATCATATTCAGCAATATTTCATTCGTTCTACCAGTAGACTGTATAATTATCGGTGATCAAGCAATAGTTAATCCAATAAGAATTTTCTTTCATTACCTAGAACATTGAACTCTCGTGATAAAGATCATGCTCTCATAGAGTTCTTAAAGTCTTCACTTTCATAATTTCATTTTCTACTCCACTTTCAAAAAATCTAATTCAATACAATATCTTTAACTTACAAAAATCAGAGACATAACTGAAATGAGTGAATCGATCAATGTACTGAAAATAATGAAGTTCCATTTCTATCTCTTTTAATCATAGCCGACAAAGAAATTCGGATGGATTTACTCTATGGAAGTTTAGCTCTTATAGCTTTGAATGGTTTCTCAACTCATCCAGAACCATAATAAACATGTCTACTGTAAGTATGAACAGAACTATCGCAAATTCAAGTAAGAGACCGATTTTAGAAGAACAACAACTAAGATCAAGTTAAGTGGAGTTTTTGACACTATCTTAATATCAAATAGGTGGTCAATTTCTCCACTTTGCAACAGTAAGTTTCATGTACCAATTGTTACATTGAAACCCACAAGCGTACATAATCGTTGTACAAGTAATAGAAATAATGAGTTTTGAGTTTATCGTTCTTACGAGAAATAAGGTCTAATGTTTGGTTCAATAGCTTTTACTGAATTCAAGTGTGCGTCACATCAAGAGACTGATTTGTTTGGGATTTATACCACTTTTAATCTATTAAAGAAATAAAAGTAAAGTTCTCAAATGTAACATGCTTGTATTAGAATCTTGAATCTCCATATTGCCATTTATTTCAACTCTTAATAATATAGTTAATTTCGTGCGTTTTGATGATCGATAACGCTAAATTATTCAATGCTCTTTTCCAAGCCACACAAATCTATGATTAACACGACCCGATCCTATTCCTAATCTGAATTCATATAAAAATCATGCATTTAGTTTAGGTTATCTAAGTGACTGTATGAGTGAAAGAGATTATTCCTAATTTTAGCTACACATGCTAATTTTGCCACTCTCTAAACTAATTATAGATATTCCTATACTACAACAAGCAATTTATTATCTAACTGGTAGCTATGCAATCAAATAATTATGATGTGAATGCAAAACTAATCAAGAAATACTAAATTTATCATCTTGAATTAAAATAAATGTGCAAAACAGTTCATTAATCGTCCAATACAATGAAGAAATCTAGTCTAACATTCTATTGATTGAATTATATGTAAAAGAAGGAAATAATATCACCGAAAATGAAGAATTATGATAGAAATTGGAGAATTCTATGTTCCGATCAAGTTTTGGTACTTAAATGATGCAAAAAAGATTGAATTGAATTGTTACCAAAACAAAAATAAGAAAAATTGGATTTTCCTGTTTTATACAGAGGTGAGCGCCCTAACTGGCTTGTCAGGTGCTCCCTTTTTGGTTGAGGCTCGTGCCTCTCATGCAGGTGAGGGCATACGTCTCTCCTAATTTTCGATAGTCGAACAGCTTTCAATATTTTGTCATAACTATCTTTCTTGATATTCGATTAAGGTGATTTAAAGTTCATTGAAAAACTAACTCAGAGGGCTACAATTGGTCTTGATATCATTTTTTCTATTCAAATGTTCGTTATATGAAAATTGGGTCTCAATATGAAATTGAAAATCTGAAGCATAACTTTTTTGACTGAATATTGATGTATGATAGTACTTCGATTATACTTCATCCCTTTGACTTCTTTTTTTATCCAATTGACCATTAACACTCTTAAATCTTTCTCATGAGGTTCGATACAAATTTTTAGTATTTACACTTTAGTCTGCGATCTTTGGATTTGCTTCATTTTACCCATTTTCTACCAATTCTTTGTCCAAACATGAGTTTTTCCAATGACAAATAAATAACAAATTAGGCACTAATTCGTCCAAAAAATAATAAAATATCATCATTTAGAACCCTGAATAAATGTAGAAACTACACTTATCACCAATCGTATAAACCTTCATTTGTATGTATCTATATTGTATCAAATCAAAGACTAGAAAATAGATTAAAGACAGTTCTTAATCTAATATAAAGTGGGTTTTTAACTCTTGAATCCAATATTATACAAAATAAGATCCAATATGTATATTGTTGACACGTAAATAATACTAAAAGGAACATATTCAAATACAATAACCTTTAGCTTAACTACTTTTGAGCTAAAAGATTCAAACTGTATGATTGAAACACTTGTATCTTATAATATTAGTCCTCTACCAAACCTACTTTCATGTACTTTTATCTGATATGTTCTTTTGGTTCATTTTTCAGTCTCCTCATCTATCCCATATTTGTTTTAGCTTATTTAAATCTAAGATTTCAAGTCTTATGTGAACTAGAACATTGTGATGTATGGAATATATGACAAGGGTGGAGTACTTCTATTGATCGGCCTGAGTTAGACATCCAATTGCTTCGATTAGATATTTGTTCCTTGTTGAAGTAAGGAACCATGGCATATATGTTTGGTCCCGGCATCTACCATTATACCGACAATGATCAGCCATACAATTGCTATTCATAATGGTACAAAAACAATGTGCTTTAACTTATGCAAGATAGTGCCAATAGAGAAAATTGATGTTTCAATTTGTAAGTTACAATATTGAGAAAAGACTAGTTTGAACTTACATGATCTAAAAAAAGTGACCAACAAAAATGTCAACACCATCTTAAACCATCTCAACTCTATTATATTCAAGAAAAATCATCTATAACAGAACATAACCATTCAAATGCTCAAGCACTAGAATCTATACTTTCCCGTACTTAACAAAGTTTTGATCTTTATTTTCTAGAGTAGCGTTACCCACATCAGATCAACTCTGGTGTGGTTGATGCTCCTTGAAACATCATGTTCTTCTAATACACTCAAAATCTTATCCTGCCAAATGTTATTGCATTTAGCTCGTCACCTTCATTAAGGTCAACAATTATAGATTTTGATGTCATTATTCACGAAAATATGTTTCTAATTAAAACCACCGCAAGTGTATGGTTCGTTAACAAGTAATAAAGTGGATATGAGTCCAAGTATCGTCATATAGAGATTGATTTAGTTCAATTTTAATTATTGCGACCTTAACCAAAACAAGAAAAATAAGTGTTCTCTAATGAATGATAAACACACTATGATCTCGAATTCTTATATAATAATCATTTTTAACCTTAGTTTTAAGTTTGACAACCCGATTGAATTTTGAAAAATCAATGTTCATATTTTTTTCAACACTTTTTATCAAGTAATGTTCAACCTACTCTCATATATGATCCGACTATATTTCTATGACGAATGCGAACATACAAGAGTCATGAATTTTTATAAACACTTAAAGATTCATATAAAGTACAGTGATATATAATTATCCCTATCGGATCCTATGGCGATTTATACCACGTTGAGCCTATTTTCTTTCTTTCGAATGCATAAAATAATCCACCATATTCACACAACTACTATGTACAAAAATTGTGGAGAAAAAAAGTCAAATAAATCATTCAATATTGAAAAACATGTTTTTAATGTCAAACATGAAGAAATAAAACTCATATTATACGGGTCATCATTCTCCGAGTACGAAAAAATCTATCCCAATATATTATGAAGAACACAAAAGAAGTATTGAAGAATCGATATCACCCAAATAAATCTTGAATTGAATCTGCGAGTTTTGGAATCGATTTTCGTGTTTCTTGCATCCTTGCCTCCTCCTAAAATCTCTTAGAATATGTTACAATGCATGGTAAACTACTTATGGACGGCCCTAGGTCTTTAAAAGACATCCCAAATCATGTTTCCATAAGTCATATAAGTAACCCGGAATTTTTCCTCCGAAAATATACTATCCTTAGCATAGTACAATCGCATGCTATAGCATATTTCAATGAAATTCAGCCCTGAAACTCCCTGAATCATCCCACGTGACAACATGGAGAATATAACTATGCTATAGCATAGTTCAAGTGAAAATTCGTTCTTTGCATTTTGGTCCTCGAACTCCATTTTCTAGTTTCTTGACCTCATTTCAATTCTTTTTCTTCCAATACTTCATGTCTTCGCTAAATTGGTCTTCGACTCTTTTACATCCTCATTTCTTCTTCAGGGTAATCTTTCAGCTTAAACTTTGGTCTCTAAACTTTGATTTTCTTTCATTTTAGTCCATTTTCACTTTTTTTCTAAATTCCATCATATTCATTAATGTTGTCTTGCAAAACATAATTTATATAGAATTAAGTCATATTTCCACATATTTACCAACGATTACCCACATAATTTATATGGAATTATGTGTGTAAAATACATTTATCAAACACTCCAAACTTGAATTATTATTTGTCCTCAAGCAAAACTGTAGCTTAACTTAACACAAAACATGGTTTGATAACTTGTTATATGTATAACTCGATGTGTGTGTTAACTCATGTAAATATATTAAGCTCATGATTGGTTCAACTCCCCAACTCGTAGTAGTCAAATATTTTCTTTCTTTGTTTGAGATATACACACCCTCCAAATTTATTCTTTTTACTCAATTTTTCGAGGGTGTGTTCTAATGTTGAAGTTTAGTTAATTCTAATTCTTACCCTCTCTTAGTTTGAATGAATTTTACTATCACAAGTTCATACTTCAACAAGAAAAGATTTCCCTATTTTTGATTACTTCAACCTTCAAGTCTAAATTATGCTACTTGCCTCGCATTAAAGATATAGTTATATGAACCCAATGTCTTGTGGGCTTAATCACTACAATTGTGTCTTTCCTCACTTATTCTTGTTTTCTCTCTCTTTTTTTAGCATCGTCTTATTTTTCTTTCTATATAACCCATATATCGAGCTTTAGATTGAGACTCCCAAGTTAGTTAACTTTAGGGTACCAAGTTTTAAACCTTGTAGGCTTATTCACTCGAGTTATAAAGGCTCGAAAAGATGATTTTTATTAAATTTTATCTATTGCTTTTTCTATATGACCCCTGTATCGAGCTTTAAGTCGGTGACTCCCAAATTAGTTGACTTTAGGGCACCAGGTATTCAAATACTCATATAGACTTACTTGATCTAGTCATAAAGATTTCGAGAGAAGTTTTTAGTCATACACATATTAGTGCTATGCTCCTCTCTTTTTCAGACATTTAATTTCCAAAACCAACATCTAGCTCAAGACTTTTACCTCATCGTTGTCTCATTGGGTTTAGATGATCCACACAAGAAAATTTTATGCATGGAATCCCCTACCCATCTCAATGTTCCATTGTAACAGCTCAACAATCTCCAACCTACTCTATAAATGGATTATGGATAAGATAATAAAGGTTTTTGGGGTTTATTTACTCTGTTCAAATATTCTCTAAGTAATGAGCCAAATTACTAACTTAGTGTGTAAAATATGAATGTCGTGCACATAGAATTTCAAGTTCCTCATAAACAAGTATTTTCTAATCTAATCATGAACTATTTCCACAGTTCCTAGTCCATACCTATTCCAATATTCAACATTATTGCCAGCAAGACCATCAAACTCACACAAGCACATAAAAAAATAAACAAATACTAGAAAATAAGTAAAAACTACAACTAATTTTTTCATATGAACAATCACACAAAAATCAGTAAATTACACTAAAATATTGATGAATGTCAATATCATGAAAATTCTGTCACCCCAAATTTATACAAAACATTATCCTCAATGCAAAAACAAAAATAATCAAAATAAAGTAGTAAGGATTAGAAACTTCTCCAGAAGATACAGCTAGGTAGAAGGGTCAGGTTGGTCTAGTTAGTCGATGTCATGACAACCACTACCTTTCATTGTTGTTAGGCTTCAATTTTCTGTTTTAATAATTCAAAATAAATATTAATGATAGTAAATAAGGTTTAAATATTTGTAATGTAAAGAAGAATTCTAATCTTCTAACATTAAGAAGATTGAAATCTATATACAACCTTAAGAATGCATATTACATCAATGCAAGTTCAATGTAATGCTAGGATGTTAATGATAAGCCTAAATAAAATGAATTCAACAAGTAAACATGCCTAAGTTATTAATGACAGTCTTAATATACAACCTAAATATGTTATAAATCATTAAATGCATGAGTTCTTAACCATGGCCCGCCCTAAAATAATAATGCAAACCCTAAAGATACGTGAAATGTAATAGCTAATCAAAATAAGTGAAAGGGGATAGAAAAATGGGATGCCTCTCATTAAGCGCTCTATTTATAGTCTAGAATTTAACTTTGGGAACAAGTGTGTTATGACACTTTGAATATGGCTTTATAGGTGCCGCTTAGCTTGCTCAATAAGACTTTATTCCATATTGCAACTTTTTTCCAAATTTTAACCTTATCATTCTCCAAGTAGTATGCATTTTCCTTATCACCCGTTTCGAACTCAACAATGTAAACCTCAATCTCCTCTTAAGGTTTAATCACAAAATCAATTTTTGAGCAAACAATAAAGTCGAAAGACTGCATGCTAATCTCCTCTTCTTTGAATGCTACAAGTTCTTTTTCGCTCGTTATAATTAATTTCTCAATCTTTTATGCTCCTCGTTGAAGTTTTCCCGAGTTCAATGTCCATATTCAAAACTTTTAGCAAATAAATAATGACATCTTCATGGAGAGTCGTTTCTTCTTGTTGATTTGTAAAAAGTTCGATTGACGTGATTTCCTTAATTGATGTCCATTAATAATCCATGGAAAAAGTAATCCATAGGCAAATCACTGACATCAAACTGTGGTGAGAGAAATAATGTAACAGGTAAGCCACCTAGGACAGCATCAAGTACACCTTTTGCTTTAGAAATCTCTTACAAGCATATCCCTTTCAACAATTTCTTGAGCTGTCAATTGTTGTTGCCTTATGATGAAGTCAGATATGAGCATCTTGTTTAAATCAACCATAGTCATCTTTTATCATGCTACTTTTGTTCTTTAAATATCTTGAAAAAGAGAGAAAAATCTAAAATGGAATGCAAATAACAATATAAAAATATATGTAGAAGTCTGAATTAGTGCCAAGGTAAATAAAATCAAACTAAAACTCATTACCAGGCAACAGCACCTAAAACTTGATCACGAAAATACCTTTCGAATTAAAACCATAGCAAGAGTACGATTCGTTAACAAATAATAAAGTCAATGTGAGTCCAATTATTGTTCTACTGACATTGATTCAGTTCAATTTTAATTATCATGGCCTTAACCGAAACAACAACAGCAATAAAATGTGTTCTAATAAATGACAAATGCATTAGTATCTTGAATTCCCATGTAATAATCATTTTGAACTTTAATTCTACACTTTCACAACACGATTGGATTTTGAAAAATTAGTGTTCATATTTTATTCAACAATCTTTCTCGAGTAATGTTAAATCTATTCTCATATATAACTGACTTTATTTCTAGGACGAATGCGAACATACAAGAGTACATGAATTTTTATAAACACTTAAAGATTCACATAAAGCATAGCAGTATATCTCTATCTTCTATCGAACTCTATGTTGATTTTTATCATTTCAAGCCTATTTTCCCTCTTTCAATTGCATAAAATAAGCCATGACATTCACACAACTATTGTGCACAATAATTGTGGAGAAAAAAAATCATATAAATCATTCAATATCTAAAAACGTGTTTTCAATGTCAAATACGTAAAACTAAAGATTAAAAACCATATTACATGGGTTATCGTTCACCTCGCATAAAGAAACCTAGCCTAGCATGTTATTAAAAAAGAAAAGAAAAGAAATATTGAAGAATCGACATCACCCATATAAATCTTGTGTTGAATATTCTAGTATTCGAATCGATCTTCGTGTTTCTTGCCTCCTCTCTCATCCCAAAATATCTTAAAATGTTTTATAATGCTTGTTAAACTACTTGGGGTTAGTCCTAGGTTTTTAAAAAATGTCCCAAATCATGTTTCCATAAGAGTTTGAGTCATGTAAGGAACCTATTAATTTTTCTTTCGAAAATATATTACGCTATAGCATAGTACAATCGCATGCTATAGAAAAGTTCAATGAAATTCAACATTGGAATTCGCTGAATCATGCCATGTGACTGCATGGAGAATATAACTATGCTATAGCATAGTTCAAGTGAAAATTCATTATTTGTATTTTGGTTCCCAAACTCCGTTTTCTCGTTCTTAACGTCTTTTCCATTTCTTCTTCTTCTAATACTTCATGTCTTTGCCAAATTGTTCTTCGACTCTTTCACATCTTCGTTTCTTCTTTCGAGTCATCTTTTGACTATTCGCACTTTGATCCTTGAACTTTGATTTTCTTTGATTTTAGTTCTTTTCACTTGTTTTTTCCTAAAATCCTCTATATTCATCAATATTGTCCTGCAAAACATAATTTATATAGAATTAAACTATATTCCAACATATTTGCCAACAGTTATCAAAATTGTGTAACCTAAATAAGTGCATAAAACGCACTTACCAATCATGATCTATCTGATTTTAAAGACATTTTTATTCCCAAACAATTCTCATTTATGCACATATACCATTTTGCATTGACGCAAATTAACATATACGATAGTTCAACGTTAAACACAGATTCGAAAGTTCATTATGTTCCTAATAATTGTCCACAATCCTATTGTTTACTATCATAAACTTAATCTCATAACGCAAAATTCCATGAATTCTAAGCAAGAATTATATTCATTCTTCCAACTTTTTAGGCCCACTCGGAATAGTTTAGGTGAGATTTTCTCTACACCTTTCAACCACCGAGCTATCATTCAAATAACAATCAATAAATCTTTGTAACAATCTCACTAATTCTACTGACCTTAGCATTCATAAGAGTTCATGAATTAATAGATATCATGCAATTCAATGACGTGATTCCATAATGTGCAATAAAAGTATAAACATGCACGTTTATCCAATTATAACATATATTAATTCTTCTAGAAAATAATTCCCATTATAATCGAAAAATAAAACTCACATCATTTAAATTTTGTTATACAGATTAACCCCACTTAATATCTGCTATAACATAATTCGAACAAATGGAAAATGACATCAAAATTATCATATTCTACTTACCAACAATGTCCAAAAAATATTCATGTATTTAGCTAGGTTATGTTCCAAGTCTATTTATTACTTTTAATAAGCACGTAATTTTTCAACAAGTTCCATATCCTTTTTTTCTAGCCATTACTCTAAGAATGTTATAAATGTGCATAGATCCAACCATATCTGATCAAGTAAAAAAATTGGAAACAAGTCAAAATGGATCACATATCATAATAAAAAACCCACACAACTAACGAACGTATATAAAAAGTGGTATTTTAAGAACGATATGAAGAATGTTCATTTAAAAAAAAAAATTGAGAGTACTTCAAAAAATAACTCTTATAAGAAAAAAATAGTATTTAATCAAATTAAAAATATTTTTAATGCTTTTTACAAATTTATTTAAACATTAAATACAAAAAAAATATGTTTAACTATCCAAAAATTAGTTTAATTATAGTGAAAATCAAGAATAATTCAGGGACCAATTTATAATTTTCAAAAGTGAAATCTGGTCTTGTATGTTCCCTCATGTATGGGATCAATCTGCAATTATTTTTTTAAAAATTAATTAAAAAATGACACACCCCATGCACCGAGGCATGCTATATCGTCCTTGAAATTTTATTTTTTTTAATTAGTCATTTTCACTAATTTTGACATTTTGAGTATATCCATGTGGTCAGATTTTAGAAAATCAACGTTTAAGGCCAATTTTGGGTCATAACAAATATGTCTGAGAGTGGAAATGACAAAAAATTCATGCAAAATTTCTAAATTTTCGATCAAACTTTGATATGTCATAACTTCTTCATTTCGATGCCAAAATTAATAATCTTTATACCATTAGAAAGGTCTCGAGAAGATCTATCCAACCACCAATGGGAAGCATGAAAAGCAGTGTAGAAAAGTTATCATGTGATGAAGTTTTGTATTTTACCAATTTTCATGCAAAAAAAATCATATTTTCAACTAAATTTTAGGATGCTATAACTTCTTTATTTTAAGGCCAAAATTAATGATCTTTGTACCGTTGGAAAGATCTTAAAAAGATCCATCCAATCATATCAAAAGGATAGCATGAAACTCACCATACAAGAATTTATAATGGGATGGAGTTTTAGATTTTACAAATAGGTTTTGATTTTTCTTCCAAATAAAAACCCGTACAACGTCAAAATTTTCAGACATGTTCTACATGATAAAATATATAGTATAAATTTTATGAATTTATGCGAAGTATTTCATAGCTTGCCATTAAGGGTGCTCAAGCTTTGAAGAAAAATGGCATATTTGATTTTCATCATATCAAACCATTTTCAAAATATTATATACAAGGAAAACAACTTTTACGACCCTAGTACTAATGGAATAATTCTAAGCATACTTAAACATAAATTTTGGGTCAAGATGCTTACTTGAAATAATAAATTTCAAGATTTTTTGATTGAATGAATTACACTGGATGTTATGCTCAATAATAAAGAGATGAAAGAGAGAAATCAATACAAATATTTACATGGTTTAGTGACGTGTCTACGTCCACGAGGTGTCAAGCGAATATAATTTTATTTAGAATAAATAATAGGGTTACATCATTAGTATATATCCTAACTCTAATCTAAGCTCATACACGACTTTAAGGCCCGTACAAGTAAATACCCATTTACCATGCACAACAATCTCCACATTGGTGAATATTTATCCCTTAGGAGAAAAACACTGAAAAACATAACTTGGGAAACACATCATCTGAGACTAATAGGTTGGGACACATCCTCTCTAACATCTAGAGATGTTAATCAAGTTCAAGCAATGCTTGAAACTATCCATTGTGATTGACTTTCTTAACATGTTTGTTGCATTCTTTGAGGTATGCACCTTCTCTAGCAACAATTCTCTTGAAGTAACCAACTCCTTTATATTGTGAAATCTCACATTAATGTGATTGGTTTTTGCATTATAAATTTGATTCGTCGCCAAGAAGATGGTGCTCTGACTATCATACTGTAGTTTCATTCCATTTTGCTTGATCCCAAACTCTTTGACAAGCCCTCTCAACTACAATAATTCCTTTACTGCTTCAGTTGCCACCATGTACTCTGCTTCAGTTGTGGATAATGTCACAAATGACTCCACCATTGATCTCCAACATATAAGCTCGCCTGAGAGTGTGAAAATATAAATTGTATGGGACCTTCTGTCATCCAAGTCGCCTACATAATATACATCTACATATCCTTGAACTGAAACATCATCATATTGTCTTTCAAACATGATTCTATACTCCACTGTACCTCTCAAGTACCTGAAATTCCACTTTACAGCTTTCCAATGCTCTCTATCGGGATTCGCCATGTACTTGCTCATCACACTAATTGTATGTACTAAATTTGGTTTGGTACGCCCCATTGCATACATCAAACATGTCGCTGTACTGTTATAAAGTACCTTTAATATCTCTATAATTTCTTCTTCATTCTTTGGTCACTGATTACTAGATAATCTGAAGTGATATGCCAATGATGTACCCACTAATTTTGTATCAGACAGGCTAAACCTCTCTAACACTTTCTTCAAATAATTTTTTGAAACACTTATAATTCTCTAGCCTTCCTATCTCTGTTGAAACACTTTCTTTCATATAAAACTTGCTGCTCAACAAAGACTTCAATACATCTACCTTATTCATGTACTTAGTAGCAACTAACATGTCATCCACATACAACATCAAGAAAATATATGAATCATCCTCAAGAACTCTATAGTAAACACAACAATCATACTCACAGTGATTGTAGCCAATCTCATGCGGGAGTAGAAATTCTTGTCCATTGCCGTGGAGACTGCTTAAACCTATATAAAAAAATTTTAAATTTATGCACAAGATTCTTTGTTCCAAGTTCTAAGAAGCCTTCTGGATGCTCCATAAAAAATTGCTCCTCCAAATCACCATGAAGGAAATCAGTCTTCATATTTAGTTGCTCTAACTCTAAATCAAAACTAGCCACCATTGCCAAGACAATCCTGATGGAAGTGTGTCTGACGATCGGAGAGAAAATTTCATCTTAATTTACTCCCTTTTTCTGTAAGTATACCTTTACTACTAATTAGCCTTGTATCTTTCTCCTTCTTTTTCTGATATTGCTTCTTTCTTTCTGTACATCCACTTACACCCTTTTGTTTCTTCCCATTTGAAAGCTCAACCAAATTTCAAGTATCATTTTTATGCAGTGACTCAATTTTCTCCATCATAGTCTTTATCCATTACTTTTCTATTGACTACCAATGTTATCCTGAAAAGTTATAGGATCGCTATTGCTGGTAATGAGTGCATGAGAAACTGAATTCTCGAATCCATATTCACTGGTGGCCTGATAGTGCAACGTGGTCTATCTATGGAAATATTATGATATTTCTCCTCTTCTGAGCTAGAACTCTCCAATCCCTAAGCATTAAACTCCATGCCAACATTGTCTAGCTTGACCTGCACCACTTGGCTCTTGCTGTTGCCTTCGCTTGAACTGAGCTTCTCTTCATCTGGAGAAAATTTAAGCATGAATGCTTCATCAAAGATTGCATCCCTACTTATCATCATCTTCCTTGCTTCAGGATTCCAAAACTTGTAACCTTTCACATAACCCAAAAAAATGTACTTTATTGATTTCGAATCAAGCTTAGATCTCTGATCACTAGATACATACACATAAGTCGAACACCCAAATACTCTTAATCCAAAATAATCAGCTTCATTACCTGTCCAAACTTCCTCTGCAAATTTCCATCTAGTGCTATTCCTGGTGATCTGTTTATGACATAATATGTCATGTTCATGCTTTTGTTCCAAAACTCTTCGAAAGCACTGCATCTATGCTCACACATCTTGCCATTCTACAATTGTTAAGTTCATCCTTTTAGCAATATCATTATGCTGTGATGTCTTGTGAACTGTATAATACCACTGAATACCATACGCTTAACAAAATTTTAGAAACTGTGAATCCGTGTACTATGTATCGTTGCATGTCCTGAGATACTTAATTTTTCTACCCGTCTGGTTCTCTACTTCTGCTTTCCACAATCTCAAATTAGCAAAGGCTTCAAACTTTTGTGTTTCATAAAATATACCAAAACGTTTCTAGAAAAGTCATCAATGAAAGTAATGAAATACTAAGATCCACCTTTGGACAACTCCTTCACTGGTTCCTAAACATAAGAATGCACATAATAAAAAAGCCATCTGTTTAGTGCTTTCTAGTCTTGAGCTGTACTCTCAACTGTTTTCTAAGTACACAGAACTTTCAAAAATTCAGCTTGCATGATTATTCCTCTTGTGAACCTCAGTCATACCACGTTCTTCTATATGCCCCAGTTGCATATGTCATAGGAGAGTGTCATCTGATTTAGATTCTGCTATAGCAACTCTACCTACAACTGTACTCCTAGTAGTTTGTAGATGTTCCACGCCAATTTCTGACCCTTCATCACAATCATAGCCCCCTTCTTCACTGCCAAAGCCCTACCTTCAAACATATAAAAATAGTTGCTTGTGTCTAAAGTGCTTAAAGATATTAGGTTCTTTCTCAATTCTGGAACATGCCTAACATCCTCCAATGTCCTTGCCACGTCATCGAACATTTTAAATTTTATGGATCCCATTCCAATGACCTTACATGATTCATCATTACCCATCAAAACAAATTCAAAATTACTCAAATGATATGAATCAAACCAATCTCGGTGAGGACACATGTGATATGAACATGCTGAATCCAAAGTCCTTACCACGTCATCGAACATTTTAAATTTTATGGATCACATTCCAATGACCTTACATGATGCATCATTATGCACCAAAATAGATTCAAAATTATCCGAATGATATGAATCAAACCAATCCCGTTGATGACACATGTGATATAAACAGGCTAAATCAAGTACCCAATAGTCATGTAATCTGTGAGAATTACTTGCAGAGACTGATAGCATGTCTCCATTTCTAGAATCCGAGTCTCATTCTGCAACACCAGCCGAGTTTGAGGACCTATCACATTTTCTTTCATCACTATGCTTCTTATTCAAACAGTCCTTCTTAAAGTGACTCGGTGTTTCACTTTATATGAGGCACATACATAATACTTTCCCTCTAATGGTCTCAATCCTAATCACAATGCAAGAAAATTATTAGTCACAATCTAAGTGCTAATTATTGTGAGTTTTCACGTCAAAATAGTGGTTCTAGGTGCTTTTTGATTTTAGTGATATTTTTCATTCGAATTTCATCATATTCCAATCTATTTTTTTCTTTCCTTTTTTTAATACAATAAATTAGAGGCTACGTAGGGGAGTTAAAAAGAGGCTATGGAGAGTCAAATGTTTGAATTCCAAGTTCAAATCATTCCCTTCAACTCACTTTATTATCTTGCGGGTTGAGTCAGCCTATATGAACGACTCACGACCTATATTTTCCAATGGAACAAAATGTTTTTATTCCTTGAATTTGAATACATGTCACTCCTATAAAGAAAATAGCAATATTGAAGGTCAAAGTTGAGACTAAGTCAAAAGAAGCAGTCTCTTTTAGAAATTTAATGGAGCAACATGGATGGCTGAGTATGAAGTCATAACAAGAGTGACCCTTGTCATCCTGAAACGGATATTCAAGATGCGGCTCCTTTAAGTCATATGGGTCGTTTCTCATCTGCATCAACTTGGGCTAACTTGGGTCACTTGATAAATAGTGTAGTGGACAAGACTTACGAGTCAATCGAGTTATCAGCAACTTCTTCTTATCTCTCATGCCTTTCAAATGGATTTATCTCTGTATCAAAGAGAAGTAAATTACCAAAGTTTTACTGGCCAATAACAAATAAGAACACGCAGAAATCGTGAAGTCAGATACCAAAATTAAAATTGCGATCGAAGAGATGAACTCATGCTAGTTAAAAGCATGCAAGAGTGCAATGTAATATGAAATTTTAGGTACATTGGATGCATGCAATTGGGAATTGGAACTGGAATTTCTATTAACAGAAGTATCAGATCTAAATCGGAGTTCTTATGAAATCACACCATCTAAAAGCTTGAGTCATTATGTCTAGGAGAACACTTATATTTATTTCAATTTAGTCTTTAACATACCCCATTTACGAGGCTGGATTCAATTATAGCCTGTTTGGCAACCATTATTGTAGGAAAAAGAGTTTTGAATTTCTAGGAGAATGTGTGGTTGAAAGTAGAAATTTTTTTTTGGTATATGTGTAGAATATTTTATTGTGTGAATGTGTGATTAATAATGATCCTGTAACAAACTATAAAATAAATTAATGGTTGTCAAACTTGCCTTTAATATCCAAGGCCTTACATTTGATCCATTTTCACAAATGGATGACGAGAATACTTGAACCTTTAATATATCTGTACTCTAATACCAAATTGAACCTACGTATCTAAAAGGTTTAGGCTTAAGATATACGAATAACAAATTTATTTATTTAAATTTTATCTTTAAACACCTTATTACGTGCTTCGAGGAGTCAAGAATTTCCTAAGAATTTCTCTTCTAATTTTATAGTTATAGTAGTTTTTTTTAAAGAGACAATTCAAAGTGCTTATTGTATATTTACTTGAAAGCCAACTCACGTATCCACTTTATTTTTATTATGATGATGTATCGTGTCAGGATCCATTGCTCAAACCGAATCACACCAACGCTTTGGAACTTCGTGTATAAAAATTTAGTAAAAATATAATTTTTAGCTACACCAAATAGGGGTATCTCACAATACAAATATGAAATACAAATAAACACGAAATTCATGCATGTATCCATTGAGTCATCTAAACAAATAATTGAAAGATTTCAACTATAACCGGCATATAGTTACACAAACAATTCATAATTCATAACATGCAACATAATCAATCAGGAAATTAATTACCTAGAGG
The DNA here is from genome assembly GCF_002742605.1 of Olea europaea var. sylvestris. Lineage (NCBI taxonomy): Eukaryota > Viridiplantae > Streptophyta > Magnoliopsida > Lamiales > Oleaceae > Olea > Olea europaea. The sequence goes on from NW_019230046.1 coordinate 128,569, forward strand.
AAGATTGTAGGGGTTACCTCCATAAACATTAATAGTGGGTAATATATTCCGAATTGGGGGATCCAAAATTTTCTTCTTCAAGTAGTAAGAAACAAGGTCGATATCTGAGGGTCTAAATCTAAACCTTGGTACAAACTTCATTGAAACTCTCTTTGACCCACCCTTGAAAGAAATTGAACAATCCTTTTGCATTTAAATAGATACAAGTACAATAATTTATACGTATAAGCACCTAGTATGGTGGCTGGGACGAGGTAGAATAGCTTTATGTAAATTTGGGGGAATAGCATCAAGTTTGCCTGTGCGTATGTTCATTTATGGTGAATCATGCTTCGGCGGTGGATAGTTATTGAGATGAACCTATGCCTGGACATGGCAATTGAATTCTTGTATGCATATTGCCATACGTTTAGATTCCAATCCATAATTTTCTCTCCTTTTTATTATGAGTAATGCTATTAAGCACCTTGATATTAAGCACCAATCTAAATGACAACTGTATGACATTAAATGATGGATTAACTTAAATGCAATGTCATGTGAATTTTTAATTAAACCTATCAAGTGTGATCATCAGTGGCAAATCCAGAAATTGTGGTGAGCTAGGGCAATAGTTTAGTCGCTAACCGTCTACCGTCAATCGTCGATGACAGCAATAGCAACATCATTTATTAATACTTAATAAAACAATATTAAAAATTCTTCAATCAATATATAAATATGAAAAAAACTTAAAATCATATAAATATGAAAATATAATCCAATACAACATGATACTATAAAAAAAAAATGCATGATACAACCTCCTGAGCTCAAAAAACTGCATTCTTATGCAAATAAGATATTGAAGAACATATTAAAATCATCCCAGCTGTAGTCATTTCCATTATTTTCATTTCAAGATACTATCATTTATTCTTAGTTCAACTCTACTAGAACATAAAAAATTAGAGTAAGCATAACCACATCAGCGATCAAAAGCTTTTCCATTCGATAAGCCTTAAAATCATTTAGACTTCTAAACAACAAATAGAACAAAAGCAAAAAAAAAAAAATTCAGAGCTTCCAGTTATAACTCCAACAGAAGATTCAAAACCCATACACTCAAGCACCACTAAAATTCGTGCACATTCCTTTAAAACTTCTGAAGTCTGAGTAAAGAAATCAAATTGAAGAAAACACATAAACCCATAGAAAATCACCTTAAATCAAATTATGCTGAGGAAATACAACTTAATAGCCTAAATAAAAGGAGGATTTTCCAAATTAGTCTAAGAAATAAAAACATTTGAAAACTAGTCTCCAAACAACTAATTTTCCAAAAATACCCTTAATAGAGAAATTGCAACCAAAGCCATTACAATGTCTAAAAATCTTCAAATAAGTCCTCAAGAAAATATAGATCATAAATTTTTAATAAATCTAGATCCAAATATTATACAAAATTTTATTGATCTAAAAATTTATACAGAAAACGAATTAATCTATCTAGAAGAAGATCTGAAAGACTTCTTTATAGAATATTTAGACCCAAAAATAAAAAATAAAAATGATTCCATAGATAACGAAGCAATCAAAATGGAAAAAGACATATATAAATTAATTCTCAATTTAAGAAGGAGAATTGAAAAATTAAACATAATTATTCAAGAAAAAGTATTAATAAAAAATAGTGAATTTTATAAATTCTATTGTGACATTTTAAATATTTATGAAGAATCTAATTGGCTCAAAAATATTAACCCCTCTGCTGCACACTCCGACCAAATGGTATCAGAGCCATGTTACGAACCAAAAATAATGATGAATATAGTAGATGAAGAAAATATAATTGAAGAATTTTTGGAAAAGGTTAAAAAACATAAAAAACCTAGTTATCCCTATTTACCTAAAAACACTACGAATGAAAGTTTTGAGGATATACATAAAAGACTAGAAAATCTAGAATATAATCTACAAGTAGGAAATGCATTATTAAATAATAATCTTAGAGGAAAAGATAGGATTATAATAAATCCA